>NW_022196897.1:12504511-12537792 GCF_008632895.1 Mastomys coucha
AAAAAAAAAAAAAAAAAGTTGAGTGCTCTAACTCAGGTGACCTGCTCTCACTCTTGACATTATTCTCACCTGTACTGTTGCTTTTAATAAAGTTTCTTGCTATTTCTCGAAAAAAAAAAGGGCAGAAAGCAACTGAGGAAGATACAAAATGTTAACTTCTAGCCCCACCCCACCACACACACACACACACACACACACACACACTTACATACATACACACACACACTCATACAAACACCCACAATGTACACACAAGATTAGTACTAGAGCTGGGCAGTGGTGGCGCATGCCTTTAATCCCAGCACTTGGGAGGCAGAGGCAGGCGGATTTCTGAGTTCAAGGCCAACCTAGTCTACAGAGTGAGTTACAGACAGCCAGGGCCATCCGGAAAAACCCTGTTTGGGGGGTTGGGGGGAGAACTGGAGAGGCCAGAAAGATTAGCCAGTTAAGGGCAATCTGCAATGGCCCCAGAAACAGGGTATGACCTAGAGGAAGCTAGAAAAATGGCCGGGTTCCTGCTACATTGAATCTCTACAGACTCTCACCTTGTAACAGGTCTAAGTGAGTGGAAGAAGCCAAGGAAGCTACTACATACACTGCAATGTCTAGGATCAAGCCCACAGTGGAAACTAAGTACTATCATGGCCATGAAGTCCTACTCTTTAATGCCATCCTGACAGTCACATGTAATTTCCATCTCTTCTTACAAACACTGAGCTAGGATCTATATCAACCTAAGCATTCATAACTACACACCTGCCAGGCTCTCTCCTACCAGATAGAATCTAATCAAGTCCATAGTCAAGTTTCTTCTGCCTTTGACAGAGTACTGGTTGAGAGGAGGACAACTGAAACCAAAGGTGACATCATGCTTCCAGAAAATTCTCCTTGCAAATTACAAGCAACACAATCAAGCACCAAAGTACTTCCAAGCAACAAGGACTATTTCTTTTTTTTTCCCCAGACAGGGTTTCTCTTTGTATCCCTGGCCAAACTGGAACTCTATGTAGACCAGGATGGTTTAAACTAACTGCCTCTGCCTCCTGAGTGCTGGGATTAAAGGTGCATGCCACCGCCACCACCACTTGGCAAAATTTCCATCTTTTTTTTTTTTTGTCTCCAAGACAGAGTTTCTCTGAATCGCACTGACTAGGCTAGCCTTGAACTGACTGCCTTTGCCTCCCAAGTGCTGAAATTAAAGGACTGCACTACTACCACCCAGCATATTATTTATTATTTAGAGATGCTGACATTCTGAGAACATATATGAACTGAAATTACCATTGAAATGAAGTCACATGAAGTTACCCATTCCACTCAGATTCTGAACTATTTTATCATATTAATAACTTCCATGCCTCTCTTTTAGAATAAACTGAGAGCCAGGCAGTGGTGGTGCATGCCTTTAATTCTAGCACTTGGGAGGCAGAGAGAAGCCGATTTCTGAGTTCAAGGCCAGCCTGGTCTACAGAGTGAGTTCCAGGACAGCCAGAGCTACACAGAGAAACCCTGTCTTGAAAAACCAAAATAAGTAAGTAAATAAATAAATAAATAAATAGAAAGAATAAAAACTAAATAAACTGTGTGCTCAGCTCACTGCATTTCATGTTTTGGGGGTTTTGGTTTTGTTTTTTGTTATATGAGGCAAATGTTCTACACTGAACTACATTCTGATCTCTGTACTTCATTTCCCAAGTACAATATACAACCCCACATCTGACTTGAGGTCTCAGTGTGGCTTAGGTCTCTTGGTTTGAGCACCTCTGTACAACTCCCTATACCTTAACCTAGCTAACTTCTTCATAAAAATGGCAGGCTAAAGCCAGATAGTAGTGGCACACACCTTTAATCCCAGCACTTGGGAGGGAGAGGCAGGCATATCTCTGTAAATTGAAGCTAGCATGGTCTACAGAGTGAGTTCCAGAACAGGCAGAACTAGACAGAGAAACCTCGTCACAAAACAAAACACAACAACGACAAAGAATGCTTAGATATGTATACCCTCAACCCTCTATTTAAACTGATCTCACTAGGCATGGATCTCTGTAGCTTCTAGGACAACCTGGACTACATACAGAGACTCTGTTTCCAAAAACCAAAAAGTAAATAATCTTTGATCTCACTTCA
This sequence comes from Mastomys coucha, assembly GCF_008632895.1. Lineage (NCBI taxonomy): Eukaryota > Metazoa > Chordata > Mammalia > Rodentia > Muridae > Mastomys > Mastomys coucha. The sequence goes on from NW_022196897.1 coordinate 12,506,639, forward strand.
GGATCCCCATAGAGGCATCTGGGGGTTCACTGTATCTCTTTGTTCTTCTTCCCAATGTGGCCACTTTGAATAAATCTTCTTTTTCAGCTTCCCATTTTTAATTTGGCTCCTTAATAAGCTTACTAAAGGTGAGTGGCCAGACAGGACTTGGGGCACATATTGTGACTTTTTTTCAGGATAAGAAAATAAAGGTATTTAGAAACCGGGTGGTGGTGGCACAAGCCTTTAATCCCAGTACTCAGGAGCCAGAGGTAGGTGGATGTCTGTGAGTTCCAGGACAGCCAGGGTTAAATAGAGAGACCCTGTCTTAAAAAAAAGAAGGAAGAAGGAGGAAAACAACAAAGTGACAAAGGCCAGGAAGTGGTGGCACATGCCTTTAATCCCAGCACTTGGGAGGCAGAGGCAAGTGGATTTCTGAGTTCAAGGCTAGCCTGATCTACAGAGTGAGTTCCAGGACAGCCAGAGCTATACAGAGAAACCTGCCTAGAAAAAACAAAACAAAAAAAAAGACTGAGTAAAGAGACATGCTGGGCAGAGGATGGTGGTGCGTACCATTAATCCCAGCACCAGGGAGGCAAAGCACGTAAGTCTGATCTACAGAGTGAGACCCTGTCTCAAAATAAAATAAAACAAACAGAAATGAACCACTGAAGCCCAGAGCAGGACTTCCTATGAATTCAAGGCTAGTATGGTCTACAAAGCAGGTTCTAGAAAAAGCAAAAAATAAAATGCCAAACTTGGAAAAGGGGGAGGGGGAAATCATGGAAAAGAAATCAAATATATTCAGAGATTTGAGATATCTACCCAGACGCTGTATTCTTTCATGGGGGGAGGTGTTTTTGGAGACAGTTTTACTATGTACCCCTATATGGCTGGGAACTTTGTGTAAAGTGGACTAAGTGAACTAAAGTGGAAATTGTGGCTGTCCCCTGCACCTGCCTCCCAAGTGCTGAGAATACAGAGATGATACCACTCAGGCATGCTGCTCCTTTTTTAACTGAAATAATAAATCTGATATTTATTAACTGAAATAAAATGTTCATAGAACTGCTTCAAAGTAATTGCCAATGGGATGGGCCATGACAAAAGTGAAAGTGAAGCAAGGCCTGTCAAGAGAAAGTAACTTTATGCTGGGATTCAGCACTGTTCACCACAGTACTGGCCCTGCTTTGTTTTGTCTTTTCTTAGACACTTGTCTCCTAGTGTCTCTTAGGCCAACCTGGAATTGGCCACGTGGCCCAGACTGGCACTGAATTCATATTCCTCTTGCCTCAATTTGAGATTACAGATGTCCAACCACACATAGCCACCTTCCTCATCTATTTAAACAGATTTGGAAAAGTTCCCATAATGAAGACTAAAACACTGATCAATGTCTCTGTTTATATACTCAGGAATCAAGCAAGCACTCTCTCCCCTCACTCCTTAAAAAAAAAAATAATAGGGTCTTGCTAGCCTGATTCTCAAGTACTGAGATTGAAGTCATGTACCACCATTGAAACTAACTAAAGAATATCTTTTGGATGCACATTAAGTACTGGCAACCTGTCAAAAGAATTAGTAAGAATTGTTACTAGACAGAAGAGAGATATATGTATACTATGTGCAAGCAGTGCCATGGAGTCCAACAGAGGATGTCAGATCCTCTACACCTGGAGTTATAGGTGGGTTGTAAGCCACCACAAGAACTGAACCTAGGTCTTCAAGAAGAGCAGCAAGTGCTATTAAGCACTGAGCTGTCTCTCCAGCCCATGATTTTTTAATATCAAGTCACTTATTTAAAAAATTAAACTTGAGCTCAATGGTGGCACAACACTTGGGAGACAGAGACAGGCTGATCTCTGTGAACTGGAGACTAGCCTGGTCTACATAGTAAACAACAGGATAGCCAAAGCTACACGGAGAAACCTTGTGTCAAAAAACAAAAATAAAACTTAAGCACCTGTATTTTGATTCAGTCCCTGCCCCAATGCATTTCTAGCCCAAGCTACTACACATTCCCTGCTTTGACTACCTGCTCTCCACAGAGAAACCAGAAAGATCTTCCTAAAATATCAATTCAATGACATAGCTTTGTAGTTCCTCCACCTGGATTCAGCTGCCAGCACCCACATGGTAGCTCACAACTACCTGTTACTCCAGTTCCAGAGGATCCAACACCATGCAAGCACATGGTACACATACATTCACACACACACAGACACATATAAAATAAAATATTAAAAAATAAGATAAAAACTAACTAAGTCAATTTTTTCAAGACAGGGCTCTCAGTGTAAGCCTGGCTATAGTGGAACTCACTCCATAGACCAGGATTGCCTCAAACTTTAAGATCCGCCTGCCTCTGCCTCCAGAGTATTGAGATTAAAGGAGTGCACCACCACAACCTGGCAACAAATCAATTTTTAAAAAGTGTGGTGGCACATACCTTTAATCCCAGCACTTGGGAGGCAGAGGCAGGCAGATTTCTGAGTTCCAGGCCAGCCTGGTCTACAGAATTCCAGGATAACCAGGGCTACACAGAGAAACCCTGTCTCAAAAAACAAACAAACAAACAAACAAAAAACAAAAAAAAAAAAAAAAAAAAAACAAAAATTGCATACAGCATAAGGAAGGGATAGGGAATATATACAGGTAGGGAAAGACTAAAGCCAAGGTCTACATCTAAGCAGCTATGCAAAAACCTTCATCACTGCAGGGTAAAGGCTCTGTCCTGTTATGGCCTGTTAAGGCAGAGAGGAACCACACCCCTGTAAATAATCCCTCATTTATGATCAATAAGAAAACCCAATAAAAATGTATTGGTTCACTAGACTAAGAATGGCAGAACCATGTCTCAGTTTGTTGTTGGGACCTTTGGAAAAAGAATGGATGTTGTTCATGTCTCCTCCTGAGTTGGGGCACAAAGGTACTTTGTAGCCAGAGAGCATTAGGGAACCAGGAATGCTAAACACACAGAGATGGCTCCTCAAAAAAATAAAAAATAAAATAAAAAATTTTAAATTTAAAAACTTATAAAAAAAAATTAAAAAACCCACAAAACTGTTTTCCTGCCAAAAGGCTGGGAATGGGTATTGTTAAGGACCTGGGGTCTTTTTGCTGTCTCTATAGGTAGACCTCACCCAAATCCCCCAGTCTCTCTCCCTAGGCCTTTATCTTTAGCTGCAGTTAATAGACCCATCCTTGGGGGAGATATCACATGTACTTTATAGCCTGCTGACCTCTATACTATCCTAGTCAGAGACCACTGGACTCTAGACCCTTTAGCTACAGAACCCATCCTCGTGGTCACATGTACTTTGTAAAGGAATTCCTAAGTAGTCACACCTCATGCTTTATTTTGCACCTGGAATAGGAATAACTGTTGTACTGTGTTTTAAACATGCTGGCAATGAACCGCCTGGCATCAGACTCCCCAAGTCTAATCCAAGTTGATGAAGTCAATCTGAACCAAGTTTTCCTTCTCACCTCTTCAGTTTGCTTCCCTGCCTGGATACCTACAGGGTACCTTTTACTCCTAGAAAAGAATTTTAGCAAAACCCTGTCTCACAAAAATGTAATACAATAAAAAGTCAGATGCAGTAGTATATGCATTCAGAAGGCAGAAACAATTTTAAGCACTACAAATTTAAGAGTAGCTTGATCGCCGGGCGGTGGTGGCGCACGCCTTTAATCCCAGCACTTGGGAGGCAGAAGCAGGTGGATTTCTGAGTTCGAGGCCAGCCTGGTCTACAGAGTGAGTTCCAGGACAGCCAAGGCTACACAGAGAAACCCTGTCTCAAAAAACAAAACAAAACAAAACAAGAGTAGCTTGATCTAAATAGCAACTTGTATGCCAGGTGAGGAGCTACAGTCAAACCTCAACACCACCACTTCCCCAAAATCCTCAAAAGATGACTTACAAGCTAAGTGATTTAAAGCAGAGTTAAACAAATTGCTATAATATGCAGAGGCAGAAACAAGAAATGAGGGTGCTCACCTCCACTCTGGTAATGACCACTCAAACAACTGAAGGGTCCATGGATGCCCTACAATGTTAGAGCTGAAGGACAAGCAACAGCAGCATCCCTGCTGGCCTGCTAGGTCACTAAGCACTCCTATCACAAATCACTCAGGCACTCCGTCACACACACACACACACACACATGTGAAAAACTTGGGTTTTTTTTTAAGATTTATTTATTCATTACATGTGAGTACACTGTAGCTATCTTCAGACACTTCAGAAGGAGGAGTCAGATCTCATTATGGATGGTTGTGAGCCACCATGTGGTCACTGGGATTTGAACTCAGGACCTTTGGAAGAGTAGTCAATGCTCTTAAGCGCTGAGCCATCTCTCCAACCCCCGAAAAACTTCTTCTTTATTTAATTATTTATTTGGTTTTTTTTCTTTTTCTTTTCTTTTTTTTTTTTTTTTTTTTTTTTTTTTTTTTTTTTTTGAGACAGGGTTTCTCTGTATAGCCCTGGCTGTCCTGGAACTCACTCTGTAGACCAGGCTGGCCTTAAACTCACTGAGATCCACCTGCCTCTGCTTCCTTAGTGCTAGAATTAAAGGTATGTATCATCACCACCCAGCCTTTTCTTTTTATTTTATTTTACGTGCACTGGTGTCTTAGCCTGCATGTATGTCTGTGTGAGGTTGTCTGTGCCAGATCTTGGATTTATAGACAGTTATGAGCTGTCATGTGGTGCTGGGAATTAAACCCAGGTCCTCTGGAGGAGCAGTTAGCCATTAAGGACATTCACTATAGCATTATTAGTAAAGATAAAAAATAAATAAATTTTAGGGCTGGAGAGATGGTTCAGCGGTTAAGAGCACTGACTGCTCTTCTGAAGGTCCTGAGTTCAAATCCTAGCAACCACATGGTAGCTCACAACCACCTGTAATGAGATCTGGTGTGTCTGAAGACAGCTACAATGTACTTACATATAATAAATAAATAAATCTTTAAGCCGGGCCGTGGTGGCGCACGCCTTTAATCCCAGCACTTGGGAGGCAGAGGCAGGCAGATTTCTGAGTTCGAGGCCAGCCTGGTCTACAGAACGAGTTCCAGGACAGCCAAGGCTATACAGAGAAACCCTGTCTCGAAAAAACAAACAAACAAAAAAAAAAACAACAAAACTTGTTTCAGTAAATAAAACTGGATTCAATTCCAGTACATGGAAACTGTGTTCAACTACAAAATGAATTCAAGGACAGTCTATGCTATGCTGTCTCAAAAATGATGATAAAAAATAAACACAATTAAAAATTAAAAGGCCAGGCATTGTGGAATACTCCTTTAATTTCTGCAGAAGCAGGTGGATCTGAGTTCAAGACTAGCCTGGTCTACAAAGTGAGTTCCAGGACAGCCCCAAAGAAAAACCCTGCATCAAAGGAAAAATAATAGTAATGACTTAAAAATCAAGTGGAGTCTGGGTCTAGAGTTAAGTGGAGAAGAAATGCCTGCATCAGGAGAGCCTGTAACCCTAGGTTTGCTTTCCAGAGGCTTGGGGGGGTAGAATGGGGGGGTGTGGGGGTACCTGTGTGTCAAACAACAACATTAGAGTCATGATTTTCATAAGGCCAAGATGCAGCTCAGCAGTAAGCATTTGGGACAAAAGCCTTGGAGCCAAATTAGTCTCAAGTCCTCACTGATCCTGGACATACATTTAAACATACATACATACATACACACACACACACACACACACACACACACACACACACACACCCCTTCAAATTGACTTCCAAGCAGGTATTTTGTATTTAACCAAACTTTTTCTTCAAGTGTGATAGTAGTAAACTAAGTATATATATATATTTTTAGACATTCCAAAAGGCTCGATGCTGTAGGAACTTATTTTTAGTTTTTTTGAGTTTTCTGTTTGCTTGCTTGTTTTGAGACAGAGTCCCATCTCAAATGCCTGAACTATTGACATTGCTGAGGGTGACCTAAACTGATCTCCCTGCCTCTACCTCCAGAGTGCTGAGATTACAGGCATGCATCTAGACCAGCACCCTATCAACTGAGCTACATCCTCAGTCCCACTGTCTATATAAGCAGCTACTAGAAAATATATTTCATCCTGAAGGAATAGAGTGTGAGAGAGCAAGAACGGTAGGCCAAATTCCAAAGACAATGCTGCACACCAGTCCAAGAAAATATCCAAGAAAATATACCTGCCTCTGCCTCCCAAGTGCTGGGATTAAAGGTGTGCGCCACCACTGCCAGGTGTCATTTTTTAATCTTAATAAAAAGATACATATTAGCCACCCTATTAAGTACAGATTTTGTTTTGGAAGGCCCTCCTGCTGCAAGATAACATTTTTGCTAAGACAAAAGCCCTATGCATCTGACACAGTCTTATCCTGTGACTGGGACATACATTTAAATCCATGAAGTGGAGGAGCCAACAACAATCTACAAACCTTAGCTGGGTGGTGGTGGTGCATGCCTTTAATCCCAGCACTTTGGAGGCAGAAGCAGGTGGATTTCTGAGTTCGAAGCCAGCCTGGTCTATCTACAGAGTGAGTTCCAGGACAGCCAGAGTTATACAGAGAAATCCTGTCTTGAAAAATCAAAAAAATTAAAAATTAAAAAAATAAATAAACCTCTCCATTACCTAAGTAGTTCTCAGTGTGAAAAGGTGTTGGGAGCTGGGGTAGAGAGAAGATGGGGATACAATCATGACATAAATACACATTAAGTAAGTTTTAAGTGTCGGCTCTACTGGGTTAAATCATCCCACAATTTGTGAACCATAACCAGTAAATATTTCAGGATTCAATGAAGATGAACCCATGCTAATCCAATTCCACAGTACTGTATTACAGACAAGGGCCCCTTATCCTGTCATGTACTTCCAGGATAAACACTTAAACTCACAAATCCACACAGGTGTAACAACATGGTTTAGCAAGCATGGGCTTTGCAGACACAGTGCCTATGTCTTCTAATGCATCAAACCCTTTGTAATACTGGGGCTATGTGCCTGTTGCCTGGCCTGCAAAAGAGATAACAGAGGACCTACTTGGCAAAACTACTGTCATGTTTACACACAACAATATGCACAAAATGCCTACATCGGAGCTGGAACGAGGCACAAGCTCACCCCACACACAATCTATGTAATTTGCCTGTAAAATCAAAGACACTGGAGGCCATTGACACCCACTTTTTTCTAAGGGTGAGAGGAGCAGGTTTGAAATAAGCTAAGACCAGGCTAGGTTTGAACATGCAATCCTCCAAAGTGCTAGGATAACAAGCATGCACTACCACACTCAGCTTCTTCAATATAAACACCAATTATGTGTCTAACATTGAAAAATGGCAAAGCTAGGGGCTGGAGAAATAGCTCGGCGGTTAAGAGCACTGGCTACTCTTTTCCAAAGGTCCAGAGTTCAACTCCCAGCAACCACATACTGGCTCACAATCATCTTGAATGGGATTGGATGTCCTCTTCTGTCATGCAGGCTTACATGCAAATAGAGCACTTGTATACATAAATAAGTCTTTAAAAAGAAAAGACAAATAGCCAGGTCTACAACTGATCAAGCAAAGTTACTTAACCTCTACAAAGTCTTATTGTCTTCCTCTGTTAAATAGGAAATAACAATACCTGCTGCACGAGTCATTATACAAACTGGATGGAGTATCCCCTCTAAGGGATTTAAACAACACTAGAAACACAAGTGCTTTATAAGTGATTGGAGAATCACTATATATCTCCTTCCTTACACCCCTGGAAATGACTTAGATTATCTCATACACATTTGTGTTCTTAGTGCTTAAGTCAGTTCTTGAACGTTGCAAATACTCAACAAATCCTCCTTCCATTAGATCTGAAAACTAGCCATTCACTTATACGAATATCCCTCAAAAAGGGTAAGAAAGAAAAAAGAAAGAAACGCACCGACCATACATTATGAGGTAAATTGTACTGCTAAGCCTATGCATCGTATGTGCCTGCTTCTCAGTACACCTTCACTTTCTGAGGTCTGGAAGTGCCAAAAGCTAACTATTCCCGCGGCTAATTCTGAAGAAAAACTGTTAGGTTATACTTTCTTCCAAACCGGCCCCGTACTTCGGCCCTACGAACACAACACTAGTGCGTTCTGAGGACCCCAGACTCCGGCGGGCTTTCCCAGCTCCTGGAAGACAGTGGTCCCTCTCGCCCGGGCATAACGTTTACGCCGCAAAAACCAGGAAGCAAACTATCCCGCAGAAAGAGCAGAGGGAAGGCCACCACGCGAACAAAAGACCGCTAATTCGCTGTCCCCTGCCGCTTTAGTGCCATTGGTGAAGAAATAAACTTGGGTCCGCAGACATTCCTCTGTCGAGCGTGCTGCCCGTGGTCACCCTGCTGCAGCGGCTTTGTGCGCGGGAGACGCGCGGGACCGGCCAACTTTTCCTTAAAGATGGTGCCACGCTCTCGCGGCGAGTGAAAGGTCACGGCGCGGGGCAGCAGGCGCAGGCCCGCCTCACCTCCGCCGCGCACAAGTTGGCCCGCTCCACTTTGCCTTTTGTCTCCGCCACCCCCGCTCCAACCCGGCCGCAGTCAAGCTCCGGGCTGCAGGCTGCGGAGCCGCGGCCTCCTACCGTCCGCCGCCGCGCTGCCGCTGCCGCCGCCACCGCCGCTGCTCGGGCCCGCCGTGCACAAAGCGCGCCGGCGGAGCGCGGGCCGGACGCTGGGGCCTCGGCGCAGCCGGGCCCGAGGCAGCGGGGGCGCGCGGCCCCACCCAGCTCGCGGTTCACTTGGATTCCTGTCCCCTCGCCGCGGCTGTTGCCATCATAACCGTGGCCCGCGCCCCAGCGCCGACAGCCAGCCCCGCACCTCACCTCAGCATCCGCGGCGGCCATGGCCCGGGCCCGCAGCGTGGCCCCGCCCCTCCCGCGCGCCATCGCCCCGCCCGCGCCTCGCGGCCTAGGTCCGGGGCGGGGCTGGCCGGCCACTCCTGCGCCTGCGTGAGCACCCGCGGCTGCGCACCGGGACCCAGCCGTGCAGCGCCTGCGTCTGGAGGGGGTGGGGGGGAGGCCAGTTGGCGCCTGCGCGCTGAAATTCAACCTGCCTGGAACTGAGAGTTCACCAATGGGAGCTTCTCTGTTTCCCGTTTCCTTGGTTCGCTCCCTCCCTCTCATTCACCTGCAGTCTACCAATATTACTTGGAAGATCTCAGAAATAGCTAGCCCGACGTTTCAAGTTAGGCGCCGTCCTGAGTTAGCCGAGGAAATCGAGTTTCCGCTTGGTTCCGCTGGGTACTGGCTGACCACCCTTTTGTACCGCTTGTTTACACTAAACGCTACTACTACTGGCTCGTTGACTGTCAATAGCCCGCTGGGTTTCCACACTATTAACTTGAATCCTGATAATCCTTATCCTATTTATTAGTGGCCCCAAAGTGCAAGGAAGGTGATGAGACCTTTCCAAAATGCTAGAGAATTATAAAGTGCTCCCTTTAAGCGGAAAGGCAGGAGATTTCAATAAATAAGTCTTAACGATGGGGTAGCCAAGAGAAGAACGCTAAGAACTCACTTCCGATGAAATTGTGAAAGAAATCAATGCTAGTTCTGCTGTCGAACTGCACACTGCAAAAGTTCCAGCCACAGGGCATAAATGCTAAAATGGAAAGGAGTTATATTTGTTGATAAAGGATATGAAAAATGTGTTCCAGTGATGAGCACGCATTACACCAGGAGCATTGAGGCTATATGAAGACTTCTAAAAGGCAGTACCTTAAAAGGGGGAAAGGCGCCAAGTCATTTTATTGCAAGTGAGAGAAGGCTATATAGATTCAGAGAGAGGTCTGGACTGTGTGTGTGTGTGTGTGTGTGTGTGTGTGTGTGTGTGTGTGTGTGTGTGGTGTGTGTGTGGTGGAGAGGTTGCTTGTACAATTGAAGCTGCCACATCTCAAGCAGACTTGAAAAGGGAGTAAGGTGAAAGTGCTTAGAGAACTTCCATCATTTGAGGAAGATGAAGAAGAAACTGAAGCAGAGGCAGGAATGTATGCATAAGTAAAAGTTGCTGGAATGTTTCAAATTTCAAAAATATTAAGGCACAAATTATCGGATATGTTCCTAAGATGGAAAAGTCACCAGCACAAGCCAAATACGGTGGCATACACCTCTAATTCCAGCACTAGGTTCCTGAGCTACATAGAGAGACTCTGTTATCAAAAAAGGAGGAGGAGAAGAAGGTCGAGGATGAAGATGAGGAGGCAGCAAAGGATATAAAGGGAATAAAGGGGAAAGCCCAAGACTTCACATGCTCAGCGAGCATTCCACTACAAACTCAATCCTTTCCTTTTTTTTTTTTTTTTTTTTTCCTTCTTTCTATCCAACAGGACCTCAGTGAGTCTGGCCTTGATGCTACCCTTCTATCTCAGCCTCTCTTGTAATTGGGATTACAGCCCTCACCATTAGAGCTGATTTAAAATTTTCTATTTATTTCAGGATTTTTGTTTTGTTTTATTCATTTTTAACTATTTATTTTTATGTGTATTGGTGTTTGTCTACATTTGTGTCTGTGTGAGGGTGTCAGGTTCCATGAAACTGGAGTTACAGACAGTTGTGAGCTGCCATATCAGTGCTGGGCATTGAATCTGGTCCTCTGGAAAAGCAGTCAGTGCTCTTAACAGAGAGCCATCTTTCCAGCCCCCATTGGTAGCCTAGCCTGCCATCGAACTCTAGTGTTTCTCCTGCCTCTGCCTCCTTCAGTAAGTCCTACTGGCAAGCACCACTATGGACAGCTTGTTTTATTCTTGAAACAGGGTCTCACTACATAGAGTGGATGGCCTCAAACCTCCAATGTTCCCCTGCCTCTGTTTCCTGAATGAATACAGGTTTGCCCCCACCATACCTAGCATAGCTAAATATTTTATAAAATTAAAATTTTGGGGCTGGAAAGATGGCTCAGCAGTTAAGGGCACTGGCTGCTCTTCCAAAGTTCCTGAGTTCAAATCCCAGCAACCACATGGTAGCTCACAACCATCGGTAAGGAGATCGGATACCCTCTTCTGGTGTGTCTGAAAACAGCTACAGTGTACTTACATATAGTAAATATAATAAATAAATACATCTTTTTTAAAAATTAAATTTTTCACCTGTACAGTTACTAAAAGACTACAATGAGTTAAAAATGTAAAGACAGAGGATTTTCAATTGCAATTTTTCTTCTCCAAAAGCTCTGAACGGGTCAGGGGTTATCTCTACTATTGAGCATCCTTACCTACTTGTATCATCTGCTACCAACATCAAATCTTAGAAGAAGTGATGCAACAACTGATGATTCAGACATTAACACAACCAGTACTAACCGGTGTCACAGTGCCTGTCCGTTCATCTTATGCTATCGCTTCACTTTGTCATTGTAGCATATCCAGTCCCCATAAAAAAGGGATGAGAACAAAACGGCATGATCTTTTGGAAGTGAGACCACATTCATGTAATTTTATTACAATTAGTCTCATACTTGATGTACTGTGTTATTAGTGGCACTAAACTCTTCCTAACTGGAAGTGTTTACTTGGAAGAAAAGTTTCTTCCAAGTGTTGAATTTATAAACCTTTATCATACCTATAGATAAAAACAAAATATATACAGACTTCTATGCTATGTGCAGTTTTGAACATCCACAGGGGTGGGGGGGTGGTGTCTTAGAACATACTCCTTGCAGATGAGGAGACACTACTGTATATTCTTGCTCTAAATTGGTTTCTGGTAGACTGGTCAGAGAAGCCTGCCTTGTGCGACCAACACAAGACCTTTAGTACTTTGGTTCCAGACAGGGTTTCTCTGTGCAGCTCCAGCTATCCTGGAACTCCATCTGTCCACCAGGCTGGCCTTGAACTCAGAAATCTACCTAGTTCTGCCTTCCAAGTGCTGGGATTAAATATGTGCACCACCAATACCTTCTTAAGGCTTTGAGTCTTTTTTTTTTTTAATTTTAGATTATTTATTATATAAGTACATTGTAGCTGTCTTCAGACACTCCAGAAGAGGGTGTCAGATTTGTTATGGGTGGTTGTGAGCCACCATGTGGTTGCTGGGATTTGAACTCAGGACCTTCAGAAGAGCAGTCAGTGCTCTTAACCACTGAGCCATCTCTCTAGCCCCCAGGCTTTGAGTCTTAACCTCCAATCACGGACACATTTTTATTTCCTTGGTTTTCCCAAAAAGCATATATGGTAAGTTGTATCCTGGAGGTGCCTCAATAAGGAGCCTAGGGACAGGGATTGCTCTACTTGTGTGGTACACTTGGTAAAGGATGGTGCTGGAACATGAGGAAGGTCCTAGGAGAGCATCCCTAGTTAGGAGGAATGTCACAGTTAGGAGGAGGGATCCTAGTGAGGGGCATGTTACAACTTTGTAGGGAACATTCTATTTAGGAAAGATGTGTCTACAGGGTTTGAGAAGGTACACAGAAAGGGTTCTGTTGGGAGGATGATACAACAGAAGAAAAGTAATTTCTTGAATACCATATCTGTCCCCACAAAAGGGGGCTGTTCCAACAGGGAGAAATATCCAGCTGGCCAGATTCTCACCACCTCCTATGGTGGTGGCGCATGCCTTTAATCCCAGCACATAGGAGGCAAAGTCAGGCAGATTTCTGAGTTTGAGGCCAGGCTGGTCTACAGAGTGAGTTCCAGGACAGCCAGGGCTACACAGAGAAACCCTGTCTCAAAAAAACTAAAAAGAGAGAGAATACAAACCAGATGCTCTGGCTAGAAGGTTTGTGTGACTGGAACTTGTGCACTGATAAAGCTCACCGTGACTGTGGAGTTTCCTAAATGAAGAGATACTGACCCCAGCTAGCATGGAGTGCTGCAGTTAGGAGGTATGCTCTCAGACCTGGTTACCCCAAGGTTGGCAGACACAAGCTTCCTGTGTTCCGTGGAAAGCCTTTCCTGCAGACCAAGTAACTTTCACTAGACTGAAAATTTAGTGCCACATAAACTATCTTAGGCCACCTGATCTCTATGAATGATTCTGTCTTTCCCATCTGAGACTTCAAAGAGAAGCTAAAGTGAGGTCTCATTGACAAAAATTAAAGAACTCTTGAATTTTGACAACCAGTCTAGACTCAGTATCACAAGGAGACAAATTCTGATAAATGGCTCTAAGTTGGCCACTGTAGGTTCTTACACACACAGAGGAGGAAATGGACAGCTCCCCCACTGGGGTCCAAGGATTCTTTAGGACAACCAAACTGTTATTAAGGCTTGGACTGGCAAACAGCCTTTCTGGAGATCATGGGAAATGGTAATGCAGTCTTCTGCAACCCACAACCCAAACAGAACCATCTTCTCCCAACCCACCTCTTCATCTCAATGCTAAGGTGGAGCCTTCTGTATCACTTTCCTGAGACCTTTGTTTCAGCTGTCTACATAGCTCCTTTCCTAGTGTTTGTGCCTTAAGTATCACTACCTCAGAAAAGCCTTCCACTTCCTCCTATTCATTTTCATCCATTATCCTTTTTTTTTTTTTCCTCCTGGTTTTTCGAGACAGGGTTTCTCTGTGTAGCCCTGGCTGTCCTGGAACTCACTCTGTAGACCAGGCTACTCTTGAACTCAGAAATCCTCCTGCCTCTGCCTCCCAAGTGCTGGGATTAAAGGTGTGCACCACCACTGCCTGGCCATCCATTATCCTTGATGTTTTTTCTCTGCATCCTACTCCATGCTCTCTTGTGCTTTCGTTCTCTCTCTCTCTTTCTTTCTCTCTCCCTCTCTCTCTCTCCCATTTTAGGTGTTTTGTTGTTGTTGTTTTAAATATTTATTTATTTATTTTCTATGAGTACACTGTGGCTGTCTTCAGACACATCAGAAAAGGGCATTGGATCCCATTACAGATGGATGTGAGCCACCACCATGTGGTTGCTGGAAATTGAACTCAGGACCTCTGGAAGAGTAGTCAGTGCTCTTAACCACTGAGCAGTCTCTCCAGCCCAGGTGTATTGTTTTAAGAAAGGGTCACATCACGTAGACCAGGCTGGCCTCAAACTCAGATTTACCTGCCTCTGCCTCTGCCTCTAAATACTGTAATTAAAGGTGTGGGCTGGGGCTAGCGAGACACCTCAGCGGTAAGAGAATAGAAATTCAATTCCCAACAACCACATGAAGGCTCACAACCATCTGTACAGCTACAGTGTACTCATATATGTAAAATAAATAAATAAGTCTTTTTTGTTGTTGTTGTTTTGGTTTTTTTTGAGACAGAGTTTCTCTGTGTAGCTCTGGCTGTCCTGGAACTCACTCTGTAGACCAGGCTGGCCTCGAACTCAGAAATCCGCCTGCCTCTGCCTCCCAAGTGCTGCGATTAAAGGAATAAATAAGTCTTTAAAAAAAAAAAAGGTACATGCTACTATGTCAGGCTCCTTACACTCTTGTATGACCACTGTTTTCTGTATCACACTGCCCACAATACCTTCTGGTATAAACAGAATACAAAAAAAACATACTTAAGAGGTTGAGACCCAGGGAGGAGACCTTTTACCAGGTAAATATGGTGTGACAGAAACTGTTGGAAGGCTACAGGCCCTTCAACACCCAACTGCAGTCTGCTGCAGTCCCACTCCAGCCAGTCCCACTGACTACCCACCTAGCTCTCCTGTTCTAGGCAGGTGAAGTATGTCCATACTGACATCAGTTCTGAGACACAAGCCCACTTCCATTCCCTTTTTCTTTTTTCTTCTTCTTCTTTTTTTTGGATTTATTTTATTTATATAAGTAAGTACACTGTAGCTATCTTCAGACACATCAGAAGAAGGCATCAGATCCATTACAGATGGTTGTAAGCTACCATGTGTTGCTGGGAATTGAACTCAGAACCTCTGGAAGAGCATTCAGTGCTGCTGAGTCATCAGTCACTGAGCCATCTCTCCACCCACCCATTCCCATTTTCTAAGTAAGGGAGTTGAATTTTTACAGCCAGCCTGAGACGTGGTGGGATTCAGACCCAAGCTTTTCTTTCATGGCTTCCAGGAGGTGTGTGGAGATCTGTGGCCTACTTTTTGCCTTTCTTCAGAACCCTCCTGACCCACAGAATCAAATGTGAGCCAAGTATGTGATAGGGTATGTTTCAAGGGGTAAATAATGATGTGTTCCAAAAGATACCACCCATTTTGGGCCTCTGACAGACAGTGGGGTATAAACCTAGTTGGCTACATGATGTGAAAAGCAGACAGATGCCTATGGCTCAGCAAGGAAAGCACAACCTGGGGATACTGCTTGGCCACTGCCAGCATTCTGCTCTCCAGTGCACTTTGTTCCCTAAAAGTCTGTGTGCTGGTTGATTTCATAGGCAAGGGCCACCATGGCCCCCCATAAGAGATGGAATTTAACCAACTCTACAATAACCACTTCCAGTGAACACACTGCTTGTGAAGGTCAAAACTGTCATGGAGATCAAGGGGACTGCAGGGTGCCTCTGAAATGCTGTTCCAGGGACCTGTTGTCTTTCATTCGTATTCTGGGGCCCTAGATCATGATCCCAAGGTCTTGTGTATACAATGGTAAATAAGGAGAGGCACAATGTTCAGAGCTGACAATGACCTCATGCTCAAGAGTTGAAGGTTCTACCAAGTGGGTTCCAATGAATACCAGGAACATCCTTAAGCATTCTTTAAAGAGGATAGGAGTGGGTAACACAGTGCTATCCAGGTTATATTCTCAGGGAACGTAGAGGAGCCCAAGGGCGGGGCACCAATGAAGTGAGGAATAATAGGCTTGAAGTAGAGTTTGAAGCAGGATTGGGCAAGGCCAGGGGAAAAGCCCATGGATGTGGTAAGGGGGAAGAGCTCTGAGGAAGAGGAGCTCTTTCAGAGGTGGGAATCAAATGAAGAGCTTGCAGGATTCCAGTCTTCAGGGTGGAGCGTGTACTGTGGGGCCACCTTGAGGCTAGACTATAGGTTGAGAAGGACAGCCACTTGCCCAGCTCTACAAATAAAGCGCTTTATTTATACAGTCTCTCCAGGCCCATATCTCTGCCGCCCTACCCCAACCTCTTAAGAAGAGGACTGATTAATTCCAGAGGAGCCGGGAGTGGCTGGTCCACAAGGGGTCGCCCGACAGCTGCAGGTCCTGAGTAGCTGAGCCAGGTAGAGAGCAAAGGCACGAGGCCCTAGGCATCCCATGCCAGGGCAAAGGCCAGAACCACCGAACAAGGTGGCATAGGTTAGCACACCAGGGTCAGCTTCCTGGGATCAGGCCAAGGTCTGTACCACCAGCACCACAGCTCTGCTCATAGGACGGTGGAGCCTCTGTGGGGAGAAAGAAGGATCTACAAGGGGCTCAGGGCATCCTCGTTTTCTCACCCCAGTCCCTGTCATTTCCACTCACCATAGGGGTAGCCCCATGAACTGTACTCTGGAGGGAGGATCAAGGTGCTGCTGGTGGGTACTGGGCCTGCAGAGCCTTCTGCAAAGTAGGGGACAGTGGCACCTATAGAGATGCACAAGGGAGGGTGCAGAGAATGTCTAGCAGGGCTTCCAACTTGAACCCAGGGCTCAGTGGTGGTGACAGACACAGAACCTGATGGAGCAGACAGTGGCTGCTGCTGAGAATGGCTCTTGGTGGAGAGAGAAACTGGGTCTGAGAAGTGAGGGCCACTAGCCACTGCCTCAGCCTCTTCCTGGGGTGGTGCAGAGGGCACCACTGGGGACAGGGTCCCAGGAGAAGACCCTGAGCCTGGACAGGGACTCAGTGGGGTTTGGTTCACAGCAATATTGCCAACAAATAGTGGGAGAGTCACGGTGGCCTCAGGTGCCTTCATGGAGACCTGGAAAAATGTAGGTATTGAGGAGTCAGGCCAAGGCCTCCTACCCTCAGGCCACCCAGCCCTGGGCAACACCAAACCTGAAGGTAATAGTCGATATGGATAAGGCTGCAGCCAGGCAGGGCTGACTGGGGCAGGGCAGGCACCAGGATCTGTTCTTGCCACTGAGCACGCCTCCAGGCCTTGACACCTGTACCCTCCACCTCTGCAATGGTCCGTACATCATAGATCCAGCGCTTGGCCTTATAGGACACCTTCTGAGGAAAGACTTGGCTGTGAGCTTGGGCAGGCCAGCACCCACCCATTCTGTCCCATGGGAAAGGAACAGACAGGTTCAGGGATCCAGGTGACTCTCACCTGTAGCAAGCTGGCCACCACAGGGCTGGTGTCCTTGCCTGACTGGTTCTCAATGTCAGCCTGCAGCCGCAGCACCTGTCCCACCACATATCCACGAAGGTCAGTGCTAGCTGTGAGAACCACATTGCCGGTCTTCACCAGTTTATAGGAGAACTTCTTTGTAGTAGAGGCCACATTGGGTTGCTTGAAGGGAAAAGGGGAAAAGAGTTTATCAAGCGAGCACAGACAAGACTCAGGCTGTCCTAGACACCAGCAACCAACTTAAGACAGGGCCTGGCTGCCTGGCCCAAGAAGGCTGATGGCAACCAAGGAAGCCTCTGCTCCGTCCTCACCTCGATATCGGGGATGCTGTTCAGGTTCAAGGGGCTCAGGATGTAAAACACGAGGCTACATTTGTGATCCTTGAAAAAACGTGGAGTGTCGATGGACGCCCTCACCTGGTGTATAATCTTCCCAAAGGGTCCCTCAAAAGATGTGGGTGCTGTGGCTACGGAGATAATAGGGAGTGGCTGGAACCCAGCACCTCCCACCCATGGGTCTCACCATTTCAAGGCTGCTGTCCCCATAAGCTTTCCACTCACCAGGAAGCAAGAACTGAAAAGGGAAGTTGTGCTCTCCAGCCGGCAGACTTCCTACAGAGACAAGAAGAAGGTGGGAGCAAACCAGAGGAAATCTATAGTGGCTACAGTGCAGCCCACCAGTCCTGTCTCCAGCACTGTAGCAGCATGACCATAGCAGGAGCTACAGGCTACGTACAAGGGCTTGTTTTAAAGGAGAATGTGGGGCTGGAAATGTAGTTAGTAGAGTGTTTGCTTAGCACACAAATTTAGTTCAATTCCAAGGTCTATGCAAACCACATATGGTAGCATACCCCTGGGAGGTGGAAGGAGGAAAATCAAAAGTTTAAGAGCATCCCCTGTTAAATAGCAAGTTCAAGGCCAGCCTGGGCTGCATGAAACCTTGTCTCAAAAATGAATAAATACAAATTTTAAAATAAAATAAAAAACAGAGGGATGATTGAGAGAAGAAGATGGAGACAGTCATACTAAGTAAGCATCAGAGTCCACCCAGACCCAGACCCAGAAAGTGGGAATCCAAGAGATGGTTGCAGGGAGGGAAAGGGACAGGCTGACCCCCTCCAATCAAGGGCTGCCCTTGTGGTCACTGCTGGCTCCCACACTCACCCTTGTCAGCCAGTGACAGGGAGCTGTTGAAGTAGCTCTCCTCCACCACCCATGCCCCATCGTTGGCCTTGGTGGAGACCCCACAGGAACCCATGCAGGTCACCCGGATAGCTGTAGGGGGAAGGGTGCCATAAGCCTATGCCAGCTGATGGCATAGGCTCCTCCCTGTCCCCAGCACAGGATTTCATGTAAGTCTGGAAGTACCCATGGGTCAAGCAGCCTTGATGGCCGAAGGCCAAGCAACCAGGTCATCTTCCCAAGAATACCTCCTGGCCATCCCCAAACTTGGTGTTCTCCCAGGGAACCAGGATGGCAAAGAAATTGATAAGCAGTGTTTCATCTGCCCAGCAGACACGGTAGGAGGCCTGTATCCTCCTAGATAATCCTTGGGCTACCCCCAAACTGGTTATATCAGCCTCTAGCCAGACCTATAAAAACCCAGCCACCCTTTTTCATGATGCAAATCAGTTAGGTCAGGAGATGCCCCTTCAGTCTCACGGAAAGCTAACTCCAGCCCTCTCCCTGCCGGAATGCAGTCAGACCTGTTTGAGCGAGTCAACAATCTAGCCCTGGAAGGCAAGTCTTGATTTCCTTCCTGAACAGTGGTGCCCAGGAGGCTGAGTTTCTATACCATGAGGTAGTTGGTCCTCCCCCACCTGTGAGAGCATTCCAGAGAAGGAACCGCTAGAGACAGAGCTCACATTCCTATTTAACAAATACATCCTGGCCCTACTGTGGTCAGGCAGTTGCAGCTGAATGAGGGAACACAGCTGAAACTGGTCACAGGAGAGGCAGCTCGGGCAAGATGTAGGTGGGAGCCAAGAGAGGTGCCCTGAAGTAACACTCTTCTCCCAATACACTTGGGTCATGGTTTCAGCCCTTTTCCCAGACTTATTTGACAGGGTCACAGGAGGGGAAGATTATTCAAACTTTTTTCATCTTTGTGACAAAGCCACCAAGCAGGAAGAACAAAGGGATACAAGCACCTAGAAGCTGATCACAGTTGTCACATATAGTCTCCCTGTATCATGGTCCAGGCATCCTGTTGGTCACCCACAAACTTTATCCTCTAAACCTTTGGCTCATCCTCAATCCACACAGCTCTCCCAAGGTGCACTCTCCACGAGTGCACTGACCTGAGGGACCAGCTATGGGACGGATCTAGTATAGAATAGAGTTTATTTGGGGGCATGGGAAGGAGGCTTGAGAAGGGAGTAGAGGCAGAGAAAGGAGGGAGGAAGAGGGGGGAGAGAGAGAGAGAGAGAGAGAGAGGCCAAACAATCCTTTTTATAGCAAGCCAGGCCTACCTAGCTGTTGCTAGGTAACTGTTGGGCGGAGTCTAGGAGAATGCTAACACACTCCCTCACCTGATGGCTTCCAGCACCTGTTCCTACACTTGAGCCTGCCCTGCATTCTTGCTGTACTATTATTCTCTGTCATTGGAAGTGCCACTGGCTGTCTATCACCCTCCATGTCAGCCAAACCTCACAACTCAAACCTTCAACCTGGTTTGAAATACACACAGGCCTGCCATGACCTCTGAAGTCAAATCACCAAGTAGTCCCACCCTGGAATCTAAACACTAGTAGCACCTTTAGGCCTATAGTTCTTGAGATGACAGGGGTAAGCAGAGGTTCAAAGCTCTGCTGGAGGACTCAAGATGCTTCACAAAGGGAACATCTCCGTAAGGGTGATTGCATCCACATTAGATACAAAGAAGGTCTGGAGGTCTCAGTTTAGTCCAGATGCTGCCCTAGTGCTGAGGGTGCCTACAGTAAATGGCACAGTGCTATTCAAATTCTTCTCACTCAATCAATGTAGGAGCAGTAGCAAACTGGTTGCTTTAGCTGTTTAGTTTAGGGGTGGTTTGTTATTTGAATGACCTTTTGTAGCAATAGACAACTGGAACCAATACCCAGCCACACTAGAAATCAGGGGAAACCCAGGTGACTTACATGTTTACTAGTCAGAATGGCAATCGGTAAGTACTTTGATCTTTGTTGGGGAGAGGGATAGAGAAGTCATACAGTGACACAGGGCCAACTTCTTGTGTTTACACTCATACATGCCAGGACCATCAGGTCTCCAGTCCTACACTGCTTCATCAGGAATCCCTCACAGCACTGCTTAGAACACAATCAAGCACCCAGTCAGGACCTCCTACAGTTCAGGCAAAGGATCATGAGACCACCAGATTCCAGGAAAACAAGCTGCATCCAAATTGGGAGTAAGGGGAACGACCTCTGATCTTCCCGACACCAGGCATTTCCCATCCTACAGGGATTTTGGGAAGACCTTGCCAGTGTAGCCACCCTCTAGCCCCTGAGGTGAACATATCCTGTGTCACTTACTTTCTCATGAGAAATGACTGAGGAGAAGAGCTGGCAAACACTGTGTCCTCTGCTTCCCAAGAAAATATTTAGAGCTCTTCCTTTGCCTCAGTAGCATCCCAATCCAGGTGTAAAAATCCCCCAGAAAATTCCTCCAAGAACCATGTTCCCTGGCCAAGAACAATGCCAGCAGCCAGCTATGTACCTTCTCAGATCACTGGAGCAGGAAAACGATGGACTCCATAAGCTACATAAATCTCGAGAGATGAGGGTGTTCTGAGCATACTAGGTGGCTTCTCTGCTGCTGCTGCTGGTAGTCACTGGACATGGTTCTTTTTAAATAATGTCATGCTGCTTTTCAGTAATATCTCTATAGCCCTACCCCTCCATTCTCATGCACAGGTATCTGAGAAGCAACCATGGTCCTCTCAGGCTCATACCCTGCAACATAGCCAGGAAACCAGGGTAAGTGTATTCTACCAAATCCTCCACTACAGAGCATCAAGTGGCCGCCTACAGAACAATATATACCTGAAGGTGCCATCCAAGTATAAAAATCACTTCCTAACAGTGTTCCTAATAATAATAAACAGCAGTCACCACTCACCAAATTAACTAGGGACCACCAAACTGGCAGGTATTCACCATTGGAGACTGGAGGCTGCTTTTTTTCTCTTTCTCTCTCTCTCTCTCTCTCTCTTTCTTTCTTTCTTGTTTGGTTTTGTTTTTGAGAGAGGGTTTCTCTGGGTAGCACTAGCTATTCTGGAACTAGCTCTGTAGAGCAGGCTGGCCTTGAACTCACAGAGATCCACCTGCCCCTGCCTCACAAAGTGCTGGGATTAAAGGTGTGCTTCATCTCATAGTAGCTCTAGTTTTCTAAAGAAAATCATAGTGTGTGTTTTGTTCCACAGAGATGTCTGGCACTTTCTTCCCTCGTGGTGCTTCTACCTTCCAGCAGTTCCTTATCATGTACCATGATAATAAAAACATTTCCATTCTTCTTCTGGTTCCAAAGATCTTGAACCCGACCATCCACACCAGCTAACACATTTCTACCATTAAATCTGTGCTTGTCTCTTTTTTTTCTTTTTCTTTTCTTTTCTTTCTTTCTTTTTTTTTTTTGGTTTTTCGAGACAGGGTTTCTCTGTGTAGCCCTGGCTGTCCTGGAACTCACTCTGTAGACCAGGCTGGCCTCAAACTCAAAAATCTGCCTGCTTCTGCCTCCCAAATGCTGGGATTATAAGGCATGCGCCACCACTGCCCGGCATATATGTGCTTGTACCACAGACCAACAAAGGTGGCTACCTCTGAGGTCCTGTGAAAACACAGTTGATTTATGAAAAACAGAGCAGCTGGAGAGAGCTTAGGAATATTTTTGTTTTTAAAGATTTATTTATTGTATGTACATGAGGACACTGTAGCTGTCTTCAGACAAAAGAAGAGGGAATCAGGCCGGGCAGTGGTGGCACACGCCTTTAATCCCAGCACTTGGGAGGCAGAGGCAGACGAATTTCTGAGTTTGAGGCCAGCCTGGTCTACAGAGTGAGTTCCAGAACAGTCAGGGTTACACAGAGAAACCCAGTTTCGGGGAAAAAAAAAAAAAAAAGAAGAGGGAATCAGATCCATTACAGATGGTTGTGAGCCACCATGTGGTTGCTGGGAATTGAACTTAGGACCTCTGGAAGAGCAGACAGTGCTCTTAAGCACTGAGCCATCTCTCCAGCTCTGAGAGTTTAGGAGTTAAGTGCATTTGTTCCTCTTGCAGAAAACCCAAATTCCATTCCCAGAACCCAGAACCACCTTTAACTCCAAGTCAAGAGAATTTGGTGCCTCTTCTGTACTCTAGGGCACACAGCAAATAGTGTACAGACACACATGCAGACAAAACATATATACATGTAAAATGAAATGAATAAGTCTAATATATACATATGTATATATAAAAATAGGGCTGGAGAGATGCCTCGGTAGTTAAGAGCATTTGGCTGCTCTTCCAGAGGTCCTGAGTTCAATTCCCAGCAACCACATGGTGGCTCACAACCATCTGTAATAGGAGCTGATGCCTTCTTCTGATGTGTCTGAAGACAGCTACACTGTAGTCCTGGCTGTCCTGGAACTCACTCTGTAGACCAGGCTGGCCTCGAACTCATAAATTTGTCTGCCTCTGCCTCCCAAATGCTGGGATTAAAGGTGTGCACCACCACTGCCCAGCAATAAACAAGACTTTAAAAAAATAAGTAGCCGGGCAGTGGTGGCGCATGCCTTTAATCCCAGCACTTGGGAGGCAGAGGCAGGCAGATTTCTGAGTTCGAGGCCAGCCTAGTCTACAGAGGAGTAAGTTCCAGGACAGCCAGGGCTACACAGAGAAACCCTGTCTCAAAAAAAAAAAAAAAAAAAAAAAAAGAAAGAAAGAAAGAAAGAAAGAAAAAAGAAAAAAATAAGGAGACCTGGGGTGGAGGTGCATACATGCATCAACACTCAGAAGCCTGTATCAGGATTGCACGTTTGAGGTCAGTTTGGGTAGCATAGAAAGACACTGTGTCTAAACAACAACAACAGTAATAAAATAAACTTTTAAAAAACAAGATGAGGACTGGGCGGCGGTGGTGGCGCACGCCTTTGATCCCAGCACTTGGGAGGCAGAGGCTGATGGATTTCTGAGTTTGAGGCAGCCTGGTCTACAGAGTGAGTTCCAGGACAGCCAGGGCTACACAGAGAGACACTGTCTCGAAAAACCAAAACCAAAACAAACAAAAAAACAAGATGAGGGCTGGGAGTTTAGCTCAGTAGAGCACTTATTGACATGCTCTAAATTAGACTCCCAACACCTGAAAAGTTTCAGAAGAGGACAAGCAAGTAGAGAGCATCTACCCAGAATTGGGGATGTAAAGAGCCATAAGGAAAATGCAGTAGGCCCCGCTGCTCTTCAGGGTCACCTGTGTTCCATATCACTTCTTGGATGAGTGTAAACCATTGTCAATTATTAGACAACTACCCAATGAGCAAAACTGAAAATCCCAAGGTAGTATTCATTGACAATGAAGGGTGGGGGTGAGGGGTTCTTCTACTGGGCCTAGCAGAAGTTCAACAAGTATCCTTTGAATAAAGGAGAGTATAAGAACCATGGTTATCTTCAACCCAAGCAGGACTGAGGGAAGTTCCAGAGTGGCCTCTGCACACACAATCTCAACTGCCACAATATAAACAATCCACCTTTCAGCCCCAGCCCATGATCCTGGGCACTTCTGCAGTTGGGACCATCAGCAAGGGGCTCTCTTGGTCCCTATAAGGTCAGCTGTCCATTTACTCTCTATCTGCTGCAAGGAAGCCAGGAGATAGGTCATCCTTACACTTTATTTGGCAATAGCTTAGCCTGTTCACCCCATGTCTTGTCAGGAGAAAATGACAGAAAAGAAAAACTGAACAGCTAGTTCTAAATTAGGACCTCTCTCTGTTGTGTTCCCAAGCCTGTGGCCTGTACCATGTTGCCCTCAGCCAATGTGGAGTTTTCTTTACACTTCTTGTACCTTTCTTGGATCCAGGAGGAGCTGACCTACCATGCTGTAAGCCTCTACAAAATCAACATCAGCTCTCACCCAGACCACATACTCTAAATAAAGATAGGTAATGTGATCATGACCAGAAGCCTCAACAAGATCAGGGCCTGACAGGTACCTACAATCCAGATTCCTTCTTGACCTGGACAACACCAGGTCCAGGTCTAGGTGTTCATCTGGGGCCTAGGATGGCTGAGGAGGATAGCTCTCTGTCCTCAGCAGACACCATTAGTGTGTGTGGACAATTGTGGTTTGGCCATGCAGCCAAGCAGTTCTCACAGAAGACAAAAATAAAAGAGCACCAAGCAAGGACATCCATATAATCTTGTAATCAGTACCAGGCAGAGGTCACAACAGTGCCCACCTGACCCCAGAGTGCTCAGTCATCAAATCCCACACAGGGTTCCCCTATTCGTGGATCCAGCACCAAGGAGGCTGCACCTGAGAGTGCCCTATCTACGGTAAAGCAGTAACCTGATCCCCAGTCCCAGAGTCTCAGATCTATGCATCAGCAGAGGAGTCAGCTCATCTCCCACAAGGCCTTAGGACAGGATCGAGGGGATTGCCCGGTAGAACAAGACCCCTTGCCAGCAACTACAATCTGTAAGCTGAAAGCAAGAAGGTACTCTGTGGATCCTGCTGGGAACCTGCACATTTGGACCAGAACTGTCTTTGAAGAAGGTCCTGCATAGGAGCCTGGAGACAAGGACAGGTTCCAGGTGGGAGCCCAGCAGGTGCAGAGTGCAGTGGACCTTGGACAACTGAACAAGGAAAGACTGAAGGCCCCGCATGCTTCTATTGCCAGGGTTGCCTGGGCATAGTGAACAAGCACCTAGGCCCTCACATAGACTCTGGCCTCCTAGGCGGAGAGCACAGGATGGGACAGATGCGGAAGAACTGGGCCACCGAGCTGCCTGCCCCGCCCTGCCCTCCGTGGGCCTCCCAGAACAGCCAGTCTCTGGCGCCTGCGGTTCCGTCGTAACCCGGGGCTTCCTGGAGACTGAGAATCCAGTCGCAGAGCCCACTGACCGCGCTGTTTCCGAGAGCCCCGCCCCACCGCAGGTAAGAACGCGTCTACCCACTTCCCCGAGGGGATCCCGCGCCCACCTCGGAAGGGCAGTGGCGCTCCCAGGCGCAAGTGCACGGCCCCAGCCAGCGGCTCCCCAGGACTGTAGACGACGCGGCCCTGACTCAGGCGGATCTCGAAGAGCTGCACCCTCCCCATACCGCGGTCTCCCGCGCCGCTGTCTGACGCCTGCCAGGGCAGTGGCTTCGAGGCCCGCCCCCAGTCCCTTCCCCGACAGAGGACACGCCCAGGCTGCAGGACCCGCCTGGACCGGAATACTAGCTGGTGCCCCCCCCAAGACCCACCCTCATCCCAAAGATCCGCCCCTTTCTGATCCAAGCCCGCCTTCTCCAGGGCTGGTCTTCGATCAGAGGACACGCCCATGGGTGAGGACACGCCTCCACAAGGACCCGCCCATGTCCCTAGATTTGCCTCCCTGAGCACAAGCACCTGGTCACAACAGTCCAGTCGCTCTCTTTCCCTAGCCTGGAGGCCCGCCCAGACCATCAGGGTGGGCTATGGAGTGTGCGGCCGCTACGCTTTAGTCAAAGACCCTCATGGGATCCTTGAGACCTCTGGTGCTCAGGGTGAAGACTGTTCATCTGTAAGCGAAAGCGGGTCCCTGGGTACCCATGCTCAACGCCAGGTGGCCATGAGAGGTGCTCGGCGCTCAGGCGGTGTGAATCCCCACGGCCATAGTGCTTTGTGCACCGCAATCTCTACCAAGTTTCCAGAGGTGTGGTGCGCAGTAGCGGCCCAGAACACACGTGCTGAGTAGGGGGAGCTCAGGGCAGAAACAAGAGACCCCTGCAAAACGTGAAGGGAGGAGGCGCGAACAGAGGAGGGACCGATTCTGAATTACATTTTTCCCCAAGATAGGATGTATCCCTGGAACGCGCTCTGTTGACCAGAGTGGTCTAGAACTCAGAGATCTCTGCCCTGCCATCTGAGTGCTGAGATAATTGCTTGTGCCACCGGTCTGAATCACATTTTTTTTTTTTTTTTGCGGGGGGGAGGGGCGGGTCGAGACAGGGCTTCTCTGCATAGCCCTGGCTGTCCTGGAACTCACTCTGTAGACCGGGCTGGCCTCGAACTTAGAAATCCGCCTCCCTTTAATTCCAAATGCTGGGATTAAAGGCGTGCGCCACCACTGCCCGACTGAATGACTTTTTTTTTTTTTTTTTTTAGGTTTTTTGAGACAGGGTTTCTCTGTATAGCCCTGGCTGTCCTGGAACTCACTCTGTAGACCAGGCTGGCCTCCAACTCAGAAATCCGCCTGCCTCTGCCTCCCAAGTGCTGCCACCACCGCCCGGCTTTGAATTTTTTAAATGAATCACATTTTTAAAGGTCTTAAATTCGTATGTTCACAACTTATTGTTCTATATTACTATAGTGTGAAAGCCAATTTAAGCAATACTCTTTTTTTTTCTGTTTGGTACTGTATTAAATAAATTATATGAGATATTCAGCACTGTATCACAAGATGGTCATTGTGGTTGGAGTGTGGCTCAGTACAGCACTTGCCTAGCTCAAGCAAGGCTCTGGTCCCCTAAACTATAAACATACATACAGCACTTTGTATTAGATAATAGTTACCCATTGTAGGTTGATGTGACTGCTCTGAGGCCATTTTTAACATGGGGTCTCAACTTACCAGTATTTTCTACTTGTCATTTTGTGACTGGTCCTTCAGAAATCGATGGGATCTATACCCATGAAAGCAGAGCAACAATGGTAGGCTTATTTTGTACTTGTCTAGGACAGAGATGGATCAGAGGCTCTGCTTATTGGTTAAACATGGAGGAAATAAAGTGGACTAGCAGTTACCAGAACAGTTAGCAAACAGTTCCTCAATGGAAGATACAAATCATTTTGTGGTGGAAGCCATGACATGCAAAACCTGGTGCCCTAGATACTCCATGCATTTAGGGGAGTCAAAGGGCTAAAACAAAAAATAACCTGTGTGCAGGTAACTGAAGTCTGGGCTAGAAAGTGGAGATCCAGAACTTAATCTGATTCTCCTCGACTAAAGGAGGAGAGGGCTAGGTGTGGTGGCTGGGTGTGGTAGTACACACTAGGTTTCAAACCCGGATGCCTACTTAACATAATAAGGTGGACCTTGCCACCAGGTTCTCCCAGCATCCCTCAGTTCCTACCTTTTACAGGGTCCTCCTGGCTGACATTCTCCAGGCTCCCTACCCTAAACTTCTCCAGCTCAGGGGCTGGGCTGCACTTCCCCAGCCATATTGGTTACCCCACTTTCTTTTGGACCTCCTGGTTCCCCTCTCCTCACATGTCTCAGGGTCATATCTACTCTGGATTCTAAGGGATGTCTCTGTCTTTCTTTTATCTACAATAAACTTTCTCCACCATACCTAGGCACAGTCACGTCTGTTCCTTTCATTTTTCATTTATCTGGTGCCAAAACCTGGGACCAGTCATGTTCCTTTTCTTTTTGTTTCTGTTTTTCACTCATCTGGTGTCAAAGCCAGGGAATGACATAAATGACATCCTTCCCCAACAAACTGACCACTCGGAACCAAGCTGCTAATCTGAACCTCCTAAGGTATACATGGACCACACCACTCCTCCTTGTCTAGTGAGTTTTAGGCCTGCCAAGACTGCTAGTGAGGCCCCATCTCAAAGAAAGAATGGAAGGAAAAAGGGAAGAAGAGGGCGTCCTGAGCTCCAATACTGGTCTCCTCAGAATTCTTGTATTTCAAGAGGAGCTTCTATCAGTCAGCCCCACTACTACAGAACCTGCACAACTAGGCAAACTGAGAGCCTTCTAAATAAGCATTTGGGGAAATTAGTTAGAAAGAGAAAGACAATGAGCAGCCCCAGGGTGACAAACTGACAAAACAGGAAAGTGTTTCAGTGAAGAGGAGATGGTTGGAGACTGCCAAGTTAGAACAGGACAAACCTGAGAGGACTTTATTCTAGGCCTCCTAATCAGTTATAACCATTATTCTGATTCTAGTCAACCCATTTCCTTCTGGGATCCATTTCAGCACACTGCCTGTGTCCAGTCTCTTCTCTGCTCCCATCAGGAACCTTTCAAATTTAAATGTTTCCTTATTCAATGGCTGTAACAGCTATAACATTGGATCACTGCTCATGACAAGTCCTGGTTGCCATTTGCAATCCCCAGCTTTTCCCCCAAACCCCCACCCCGAGACAGGGTTTCTCTGTGTAGCCCTGGCTGTCCTGGAACTCACTCTGTAGACCAGGCTGGCCTAGAACTCAGAAACCCGCCTGCCTCTCCCTCCCAAGTGCTGGGATTAAAGGCGTGTGCCACCACTGCCTGGCTGAATATGACCTTTATTGTTTTCCACATACAAGAGGAAAAAGAAAAAGATCTGAGCAAGAGAGGCGAAAGACACTTAAGACTCCATGGCTGTGATTCTTAATCTTGATAGTCAACCTGGCTAGAACTAGAGTCAATTAACTGGCAAACTATTAGGTACTCCTCTAAGGGATTTTCTTCATCAGATTTGAAGTGGGAAGACTCAACTTAAATGTGAGTGGCATCTTCTGGAAACAGCCCAGGTAAGGAGATGAAGGATACTCTTTTGTTTGCTTATCTCCAATCTCGCAGGAAGTGCATCTATCATTGCTGTATCACATCACTGACACATTAGAACCAGCAGCTCTCCAAGACTCCTCTGAGACTTCAGCACCTGACTGGGACTGCTCAGACGTCCGACATTTTGGACTGAGCAAATCACTGGGATTTTTGGCCTCTCTAGTGTGAGACAGCCATTGTGGGACTACCCAGATTGTATCATATAAACCAATGTAAACCTACACACTCATCTATTTTGGAGAGAGGGGGTAAGTCCCACTATGTAGCCCTGTCTGCCCTGGAACTTCCTATAAAAACAGAACCGCTACTGCCTGCCAAGTGCTGAGATTAAAGGCATGTGCACCACCACACTTCCACACCTCTCCAATTTTTAAAAAAGATTTGTTTTTGAGACAGGGCTTCTCTAAATAACCCTGGCTGTCCTAGAACTCACTCTGTACACCAGGCCAGCCTTGAACTCAAAGAGCTGCTAGCCTCTGCTTCCCAAATGTTGAGATTAATACATGCTCCACCATACCCATTCTTTTTTTTGTTGTTTTGTTTTGTTTTGTTTTGTTTTTTTGAGACAGACAGGGTTTCTCTGTGTAGCTCTGGCTGTCCTGGAACTCACTCTGTAGATCAGGCTGGCCTGGAACTCAGAAATCTGCCTGCTTCTGCCTCCCAAGTGCTGGGATCAAAGGTGTGCGCCATCACGGCCAGGCCACCATACTCATTCTTTAAAGAGGTTAAATTGTTTGTATGTGGGTCTTTTTGTTTTTAATTTATTTATATGAGCACATTGTAGCTGTATTCAGACACACCATTAGAAGGTGTCAGATTCCATTACAGATAGTTGTGAGCCACTATGTGGTTGCTGGAAATTGAACCAGGACCTCTGGAAAAGCAGTCAGTACTCTTAACATTTAAATATGTCTAGTTCCCTATGTATGTGTTTCTATGTAAGGTATATTCAGTGTTCATGAAGGCCAGGTGCTGGATTCTCTAGATCTGAAATTACAGACTATTGTGAGTTGCCACGTAGATGCTAAGAACTGACTCCAGGACCTCTGAAAAAGCAGCAAGTGTTCCTAACTACTAAGCCAGCTCTCTGCCCACCTCCCTTTTTTATATTTAAGATTTTTTGTTTTTGTTTTAGTTTTTTGAAACAGGGTTTTTCTGTGTAGCCCTGGCTGTCCTGGAACTCCCTCTGTAGACCAGGCTGGCCTCCAACTCAGAAATCTGCCTGCCTCTGCCTCCCAAGCGCTGGGATTAAAGGCGTGTGCCACCACTGTCTGGCTTAAGATTTTACTTTTAATTATGTTTTTCTATATGTGTGTGTACTTGTATGTGGGTGCTCAGAGAGGGAAAAGAGGGTGTCTAATTCCCTGGAGCTAACTGTGAGCCTCCTAACACCAGTGCTAGGAAACAACTTTCGATCCTCTGTAAGAGTAACAAATTCTCTGAAGCACTGAGCCATCTTTCTCATTTTCTTTTTTTTTTTTTTTTTAAGTTTTATTTTTTAAGTTTATGTGTATGAGTAAACTGTAGATGTACAGATGGCTGTGAGCCATCATGTGGCTGCTGGGAATTGAACATAGGACCTCTGCTTACTCCGGCCTGCTCGCTCCGGCATAATACACTGTAGCTGTCGTCAGATGCACCAGAAGAGGGCGTCAGATCTCATCACAGATGGTTGTGAGCCACCATGTGGTTGCTGGGATAGGAACTCAGGACCTTCAGAAGAGCAGTCAATGCTCTTACCCGCTGAGCCATCTTGCCAGCCCCATCTTTCTCATTTTCATCTAGCTCATTTTTTGCTTTTTTTGAGTCAGAGTTTTGCTCTGTAGCCTAGACTGGCCTAAAACCAATATTCTCAGCCTCAGTCTCCCCAGATGAAAAAGAAAAGATGTAGGCTCTGTCTCCTTGCATTAAATCTGGTGACTTTCAACTGGACTGGCTGCAACAAACAAGATACCAGATTAGTTCCAGGTTAAGCTTGATAAGTCCTAAGCTACAAGATAAAACTATCTAATTACCCAATATATAATAGATAATAAACCTTCAAAAGGTCTGGAGAATGCTCAGACACCAGCCTCAAATAGACCCAGATGAGCACAGAGATATGGTTAACTTAGTGTCTCAACATTTGTTGTCATGTGCCCAGCTATGCCAATTTATTGTGTAACTGGAAAACCAAGCTAGTCTCAGATAGGAGGCTCTTGTATACTGGCCAGTATGTGCCAAGAATGGAATGACCAAGATATTTATGGTCCTCATACAACTGTCATTTTAGTTTCTGGAGTTGGTCAGGTGTCTCCTTTGCGGCCTTTTTTTTTTTTTTTT
>NW_022196897.1:12537802-12541473 GCF_008632895.1 Mastomys coucha
TTTTTTTTTATGTTCGTTATCCACTAGAGAAGACTGCTCAGACATATGTTTATGGCTATAAAATGTCTTTATTAGCTGGCTGGTAACTACACTGGGTATTCAGGATCCCAGTGTAGCACCAAGTCTTCCTCAGGATGAGCTTTTATGCACACAAAAACATATTCTGGGTTGACATACTTGAGTAAACAAGAACAGTTTGCCAGAAGCAGAGCTACAGAAGACAAAGGCAAAGCCATTTAGAGACTTTCCCAGGACTATGGACTTTGATAGATTAGGTCTTTGTTTTTATTTTGGCAGGTGATGCTGTCAACATGCAGAGTTTTATGGCTTGAATGGTACTTCCAACATGGAGTCAGTTGTGCTAAAGCCTGGTTACATCTTCAAGACTAGCTTGGGTCTCTACATAGAACATTGGTCTTAAAAAAAAATAAAAAAGAACATTGGTCTCATAATACAGATGGTTATAGCTGAGGCAGGGTTTATTACATCCCAAATTTTCTAGTCCTCTCCCATACATGTATATGTGTATGTATATACATGTGTGAGTGTGTTCTCTGTAGCTCTGGCTGTCTTGGATGAGGCTAAACCTCAGAAATCACTGGGATTAAAGGTATGCTTCACCACACCTGACCGGAGTCACATTAATTTCCTTAAAGTAGTCATAGAATTAGTATGAGGCATGGCAAATACAGGAGGATGGGAGAGAGTTGATGAAGGTGATCATTTTTCTTTAACTTTTTATTTGTTTATATATTTTATGTATATAGGTGTTACATCTGCACACCAGAAGAGGGCATCAGATCCTACGGAACATCAGATCTTGTAGTGGTTGTGAACCACCATGTGGGTGCTGAGAATTGAAGTTAGGACCTCTGGAAGAGCAGCCAGTACTCTAAACCACTGATCATCCCTCCAGACCCAATGATAGTGATAGTTTGAAACAACAACCATTCAATAGTAGAATTGACTAGCTGGATCCACCTAGATCTCAAAATTATTAGTTATTCAAAGTCACTAAGTTTGGGGGTTGCTTTTTTTTAAAATTTATTTTATGTGTATGAGTACACTGTAGCTGTACAGATGGCCATGAGCCATCATGTGTGTGGCTGCTGGGAATTGAACTCAGGACCTCTGCTTGCTCCACCCCGCTCACTCAGGTGTAATTAACTGTAGCTGTCCTCAGACGCACCAGAAGAGGGCGTCAGATCTCATTATGGGTGATTGTCATCACATGGTCTCATCACCATGTGGTTGCTGGGATCCGAACTCAGGACCTTCAGAAGAGCAGTCAATGCTCATACCCGCTGAGCCATCTCGCCAGTCCCCGCTTTTTTTTTTTAAAGATTTATTTATTTTTATTTATATGAGTACACTGTCGCTGTCTTCAGACACATACTAGAAGAGGACACAGGATCCCATTACAGATGGCTGTGAGCTACCATGTGGTTGCTGGGAGTTGAATTCAGGATCTCTGGAAGAGCAGTCATAGTTAGTGCTCTTAACCACTAAGCCATCTCTCCAGCCTGGAGGTTGCTTTTTTTTTTTTTTTTAAATGTCTCTGATTTTTGTTGCTTTTTGAGACATGGCCTCTCTGCACAGCTCTGGCTGTCCTGGAACCCACTATGTAGACCAGGGGAGCCTCAAATCAACTGCTGGGATTAAAGGCAAGCACCACTATGCCCAGCATGTTTTTATCTTTTAGAGCAGAGTCCTTGTAACCCAGGGTAGCCTTGAACTCTTTATATAGCTGAGGATGACCTAGAACTTCTGATCCTGTTACTTTCTTTTTTTTTTTTTTCGAGACAGGGTTTCTCTGTGTAGCCCTGTGCTGTCCTGGAACTCATTCTGTAGACTAACTAGGCTGGCCTCGAACTCAGAAATCGACTTGCCTCTGCCTCCCAAGTGCTGGGATTAAAGGCATGTGCCACAATTGCCTGCCGATCCTGTTACTTTCACATTGAGAGTGCTGGTAATATAGAAATGTCCTTGTTCACTAAGCTAAGCTACCATTCAATCTACATACATCCCCAGTCCTGAAGTTATTTATTATGAAGCAAATTGGAAAAGAAACTAGTACTTACAAGCAAGACATTGCCACAACAAAATTCTAAAAGGTAGTATTGGGCTAGTTGGTGTGTTTGCTGCATAAGCAGGAGAACTTAATTGTATCCCCAGCATTCACATCAAAAACAAAAACTGCAACCAACCAAACAACAGAACAGGTATAGGAGCTGAAGGGATGCCTCAGCAGTTATGAGTGCACCGGTTTCTCTTCTAGAGTTAGAGTCTAGCACTCATGTGGCAGCCCACAACCTTCTGTAACTCTAGTCCCAGTCCCAGGGGTTCCAACATCCTCTTCTGTCTTCTGATGGCACCAGCATGCATGAGCACATGTGTGGCACACAGACAATGTCCATGTATTTAAAAAAAGAAGGGAGGTATGGTAAGCATACCCATAATGCCAGCTCTAGGACAGCAGAGGCAGGAGGACTCCTGGGGCTCTCTGGCCAGCCAGTCTAAAAAAATTGGTGAGCTCTGATCTCGGAAA
This sequence comes from Mastomys coucha, assembly GCF_008632895.1. Taxonomy (NCBI): domain Eukaryota; kingdom Metazoa; phylum Chordata; class Mammalia; order Rodentia; family Muridae; genus Mastomys; species Mastomys coucha. The sequence goes on from NW_022196897.1 coordinate 12,540,351, forward strand.
AAGATGCAGTGTGAAAAAGTAAGGTGGAAGTCCAGGCGGTGGTGGCGCACGCCTTTAGTCCCAGCACTTGGGAGGCGGATTTCTGAGTTTGAGGCCAGCCTGGTCTACAGAGTGAGTTCCAGGACAGCCAGGGCTACACAGAGAAACCCTGTCTCGAAAAACAAAACAAAGAAAGGAAGGAAGGAAGGAAGGAAGGAAGGAAGGAAGGAAGGAAGGAAGGAAGGAAGGAAAGAAGGAAGGAAGGAAGAAAAAGTAAGGTGGAAGAAGCTGGAGAGATGGCTCACCCTCTGTGCTCACAGAGGACCTGGGCTGCATTTCCAGCACCAACATGGCGGCTCACAATGTCATAAACTCCAGTTTCTGGGCAGCCAAACCCTCTTCTAATTTCTGAAAGCGCCAGATACACAGACTTACATGCAAGCAAAATACTCATACACATTGTTTTAGTAAGGGTTTTACTGCTGTGAACAGACATCATGACCGAGGTAACTCTTCTTTTTAAAAGATTTATTTATTATGTATATGAGTACACTGAGGCTGTCTTCAGATACACCATAAGAGGGCATCAGATCCCATTATGGATGGCTGTGAGCCACCATGTGGTTGCTGGGAATTGAACTCAGGACCTATTGAAGAGCAGTCAATGCTCTTAACTACTGAGCCATCTTTCTAGCCGCCAAGGCAAGTCTTTTTTGGGTTTTTCAAGATAGGGTTTTTCTGTGTAGCCCTGGCTGTCCTGGAACTCACTTTGTAGACTAGACTGGCCTCATACTCAGAAATCTGCCTGCCTCTGCCTCCCAAGTGCTTGGATTAAAGGCGTGTGCCACCACTGCCTGGCCCCAGCCCCAAGTTTTGGTTTTCATTTAGAGAGCCCTTACTTAGTGGAAGCCAAGATTCTTTCCTTTTCTCTTTATCATTTTAATTGTGGGTGCATAACTGTGTGTGTGTTGTATATGCAGAATGTAAGTGCCTACAGAGGTCAGATGAGTCAGACTCACCTAGGGCCAAGGTTATAGGCAGTTACAAGCTGCCAGATGTGGGTGCTGGGAATCTAACTCAGGTTCTCTTAACCATTGAGCCATGTCTCTAGCTCCAGAAGCCAAGATTTTTTTTTGTTTTTTTT
>NW_022196897.1:12541483-12545266 GCF_008632895.1 Mastomys coucha
GTTTTTTTGCTTGTCAAGCTGTGCATAGCTGTGTTTGACTGTCCTAGAACTTACTCTGTAGACCAGGCTGACCTTGAAACAGACACACACAAACACACGAATAAACCTGAGGTTGGAGACATGGCTTAGCACTTAAGAGCACTAGCTACTCTTCCAGAGGACCCATATTGGATTCAGAACGCCTACGTAGTGGCTAACAAGTCTATAACTCATTCCAATCCCAAGGGATCTGATGCCCTCTTCTGGCCCTTGTAGGCAGCAAGAGACATACATGCATGTAAAATACCCATACACATAAAATAATTTTTAAACACACACACACACTATCACTGTAGTCCTGGCTGTCCAGTACCTAACTATATAGATCAGATTTAGCCTTGAGTTAACAGATCCACCTACCTTTGTTTCTCAAGTACTGGGATTAAAAGCATGAGCTAGTAAGCTCAGCTATAAAAATGATTTAATTTTTTATATTTTAATTAATTTGCTTATATACCTACCTACCTGTACCTATCAAGACATGGTCTGTTGTGTTTATAAAAAAGATAGAGAGAGAGGGGATATGTTTGGTGGATATGTAGTCAGGTGTGGGGGAAGTGTGATCCCTCCAAGGGTGCCAAGGCATCCCTTCCTCCTGAGGAACCAGTCACAGGACAGTATAGTATAGAATAGGTCATTCAGAGCATGGGGAGGGGAGTTGAGAGGGTTGTAGAGACAGAGAGAGGCAGAGAGAGAGAGAGAGAGAGAGAGAGAGAGAGTAGAGAAGTACAGGAGGCCAGCCATGAGCACATGGAGAGATGGGGGAGGGGAATGGGGAGAGAAGGTGGGACAAGGACAAAGCAGGAGCAAGAAGAAAAGAAAAAGAAAAGAGGAATAGCAAGAGAGAACGGAGGGGGCTAGCAGCCTTTTTTATAGTGAGTCAGGTATACCTGGCCATTTCCAGGTAACTGTGGGGTGGAGCTTAGACAAAATGCTAATACGGTCTGTCTATAGAACTGGCGATGTAAATGAGACTGACTGGCTTTGAACTCACAGAGATCTCCCACCTCCTTTACCTGTATTAAAGACATGTACCACCATATCTGGCTTGTTTGTTTGTTTGTTTTAAAGATTTATTTTTTATTTATGTGTACACTGTAGCTGTACAGATGACCTTGAGCCATCATGTTGTGGCTGCTGGGAATTGAACTCAGGACCTCTGCTGGCCCCACTTGTTTCTGTGTAATTCACTGTAGCTGTCTTCAGACACACCAGAAGAGGGCGTCAGATCTCATTACGGGTGGTTGTGAGCCACCATGTGGTTGCTGGGATCCGAACTCAGGACCTTTGGAAGAGCAGTCAGTGCTCTTACCCGCTGAGCCATCTCGCCAGCCCTGTTTGTTTGTTTTTAAAGATTTTATTTATGGGGGCTGGAGAGATGGCTCAGTGGTTATTGGGAGAAGCATATGCATGCCACAGCACTATTGAGGAAATCAGAGGACAACCTTCTGGAGTCAAAGAATCAGTTCTTTCCTTCTACCATTAAAATGGGAGACTTAAAAGTCTCAGAGATTAAACTCAGGTCATAAAGTTTGGCAGCAAGCCCTTTTACCCACTGAGCTTTCTCCTCAACCATCCTTCCAGTTATGTAATTTCAACCAGGCTTGTATGGCAAGTGCCTTTATCCACTGAACCATCTTGCTAGCCTCATTCCCAGTGAACAAACGTATTTCTCTCCCATTTTATAGTATCTCTTGACCATCTTCTTGCTAGATATGTCCCTCAAATCTCAGAAGAGCTGTTTCTCATCGTCTCCAATTCTTTCTTTTTAAAAATTGTTTTTGATACAGGATCTCAGTTAGCCCAGGGTGGCCTTAAACTTTCTATAAAACTATGAATGACTACAAAGTCCTGACTCTCTGACCTCCACATTCCAAATTCTAATGTTTCAGGCCTGTTTGCTTTCTTTTCTTTTTTAAAAGGTATCTCATTGTATTCTAGCTCAGATTAGCTTAGAACTTGCTTCAGATCTCATACAATTTACTACAGTCTAGATGGTTTCGAACCTTCCTACTTCTGCCTCAACCATGTTTAGGATTTCAGGTGTGTGCCTCAATGCCTAACCTATTCCTTCTTAACACATGGATACTTACTCCTCAATGCAAACTGGCTACATTTCAAGGCAGCCAGTAACCCCAAGATGCTACATCCATTGCTTCACTGCCTGCTGCTACCGTTCTGGGCCTGCCAGGAGCAGCCCTTTCCTGGCTTCCAGGCCACCACCCTCCCTGGGTGCCCTTCCTGGCTGACATCTTGGTTGACCTTGCTGAGTTGTGCTCTTCCCAGTTATTTTCACCCGATTTCTTTCTTGTCATGTGATCTTATCCAGTTTTAGTCTTCACTGTGCTTTTAGTGTTTCTGGTCCTCCAAAATTTATGTTAAGAAGCATTCAGGTCGAGGGCTGGAAAGATGGCTCAACGATTAAGTGCACAGACTGCTCTTCTGAAGGTCCTGAGTTCAAATCCCAGCAACCACATGGTGGCTCACAACCATCCGTAATGAGATTTGACTGACTCTTCTGGAGTGTCTGAAAACATGTACAGTACACTTACATATAATAAATAAATAAATCTTAAAAAAAAAAAAAAGAAGACGCAGCAGGAGGCAGAGGCAGGCAGATTTCTGAGTTCAAGGCCAGCCTGGTCTACAGAATGAGTTCCAAGACAGCCAGGGCTACACAGAGAAACCCTGTCTCAAACAAACAAACAAACAAACAAACAAACAAAAAAGCAGTATTTAGGAGACAGAACAAGTGGATCTCTGTACGTTTGAGGCCAGCCTGGTCTATACACAAGGACAGTCAGGGCTATACACAAAGGGATGGCTCAAGGGTCAAGAACACTTGCTGTTCTTGCAGAGGACCTGAGTTCAGTGCTCAGCACCTACATGGTAGTTCATAACCATCTGTGACTCTAGTTCCAGGGAATCCAATAGTTTCCTCAGGCCTCTTTGGGGCACTGCATGTATATATGTGTGTATGCATGTGTGTGTATGTTCATATTCATGCACAAAAATAATTTAAAATTTAACAATATAAAATAATTAGAAATAGAAATCAAGTACCAGAATCCAGCAAGTAAATATGCTTGTTGTCAAGCCTGATGACTTGAGTTCAATCCCTAAAAATTAACATGATAGACAGAACTGAACATCCACAAGTTTTCTGACTGTAACACGTGCACATGCACACACACAAGGACAGTCACACACACACACACACACCATGAATAACTAATAAAAAAAGTTTTAAAAGACATTGAGTATGTTGGTACACATCCTAAATCTTCCAGCATTTAAGACAGAAGAGCTATTTTGAGATGGTTCAATGGTTAAAAGTGCTTGCTGCCAAGCTTGACAATCTAAGATTGATCATCAGAACTCTCATAAAAGGAGTACCAATGCCAAAAACTCATCTTCTGATACATGCACTCACTAAATAAATAGGTATAAAAAAATTGTGTTCAAATTTAATCTCCAATGAAACAGTACCCAAAGACGATGAGGTAATCAGTGTTCTTCCCTCATGGATGGGTTAGACCTTTTTGTTGGTTTCTCTGTGTAGCCCTGGCTGTCCTGGAACTCACTCTGTAGACCAGGATGACCTTGAACACAGAGTGGCCTGTCTTTGCCTCCCAAGTGCTGGGGTTGAGGAGTAGGCGGTGGGGTGGGGAAGAGACATGGACTCGAAGGGCTGGCAAACAACAAAAAAGAAATTACCCATCCTTAGGTATTTTTGCTCCCCCC
>NW_022196897.1:12545276-12562779 GCF_008632895.1 Mastomys coucha
CCCGCCCACCCCTCTCCCCAAAAGAGGTCCCTGCTTTGTAGCTCTGGCAGTCCTGGAACTCACAAAGATTCACCTGCAGACTATGCCTCCCCAGTGCTGGGATTAAAAGCATGCAATACCATGCCTGCTTTCCAGCTGGTGTTCTCACTAATAAAGATTGGGTAGACTCACTAAAACAGAGTTCAGGCGATGAGATCCTTTAATAATGCCAGCTACTGAGTAGACAGTTGACTCAGTGGTTAAGAGCACTTGCTCCTGGACCCAGTTCTCAGCACCCACATGGAGGCTTACAATCACTAACTCTTGTTCCAGGGGCTTGACACCTTCTTTTGGTCTCCATGGGCACTGCACACACGATACACATACATACATGCAGGCAAAACACTAATATACATAACCTAAAAAAAAATAATGGGTCATTTGTAGTGAGGGAAGCTGGAATATGGTAGTGATCTAGTAGTAACTGAAGAATAAAAGAAAATTATGTTTGTACCTATTATGTCTTCTTCCCTTAAAGAGAATAGTTTCTGAGCTCACAGCGTAAGTACTTTTGAGTTTAGCAGATCAGTGAAGGCACTAAATAGGTTGTAAAGCCATATTTTAGGATCTAATTTAACCCTACCTTGTGGCTACCTCATACTCATTCATCTGCTTAAGGAAGGTACACAATAGGGTTTGAGGTATGGCTGATCCCCTCTACAATGGCAGCCTTTTTGATCTAACAAGTGTATCCTGGGGTCTCCTTTCAAGTCATGAGGATGTGTTGAATTACTGTTTTGGAGGAATATGCAATAAGACATAAATAAATGGTTTTATTACCAAGGAATGCATTTTGCATCATACTAAGCATTCCCCCTCTTATTAAGAAGCTTCCTTTTAACCATCACAAGTCTGAATCGAGTAATGAATGAAACCGGTGAGTTTGAATAGAAAAGCACCTGGGAGTAATGTTAAGCACCAAAGGCTGAGAGAAGTTCTAGCTTCACTCGACAGTCCTTTGCTCCTAGTAATCCAAAATGGAACAATGAGAGGCAGAAACGTTAGCAGATTCTCTGATGCCTGGGGTCACCTTGAAGCAGGTGGAGCCTAGCCCTGGGCTTGAACTCTAGGCCTTATCGGCTATGTCAGGATTCGAGACTACGAGGTCTCCCTTTTCTGCAGACAGATACCCACCCCAGCCTCCGGCTCCTTCCGGAAGGTCTGATCCTTCCTAGGAGACCTAAGGCGCACGGGTTCCAGGAAGCACTCGTCGCTGCCTGGCAGGTGGATGGACACCTGGACGACTCACACAGCATCCTGCTAACCGGTAACCACCGGGTAAGGTCAGACGTTCTACGCTGTACACAACTCAGAGACGCGAACGTAAGCAGCTAGTCTCAGGAAGAAGCCGCGACCTACTGCGCTCACTCCCGCGCCTCAGCTGCCGCCGCAGCGCGCACAAAGCTTCCCGCGAAATTGACGTTGCGCCGGTCGCCGCGCAGGCGCCGCCCCCGACTCGCCCCTCCCCCCGCACTTGGCTCTTTTTCATTGCGCCTGCGTCTGTTTCCTATTCCCATTGGTCTCTTGGTCGCGGCGCGCCACGACCGGCGAAGGGCGCGTCTTGCGATTGGCCGGCCGCCGCCGGTGGGGGTGTGTCCCGGTCGCGCCCCGCCCTCTGCTCCGCTCGCTGGGGTGCGCTCGGTGGCGGCGGCGCGTGGCAGGTCCGGCGGGCGCGAGGCGGCGGCGGTGGCCCGAGCCCGGCCCAGCCTTGTCCGCCCGCGGCCCGCCCGGCCTGACCCCGGCCCCGGCCTGACCCGGAGTGCCGCGGCCTCGCTACGGCCCGGTCCGGTCCGGAGCCTCCCGAGGGAGCGGCTCCGCCTGCCGAGAGCGCAGGCCCGGCCATGACCGACTTTAAATTGGGCATCGTGCGGCTCGGCCGGGTGGCCGGGAAGGTGAGCGGTGAGGAGCGGCGGCGAGGCCTGCGCGGGCTGGGGCTTTAGGGCGAGCAGCTGCGCGGGCCTGCTTCGTCCGGGCGCCGCCTTCCTCGCGGGAATCTTCCCCGCGGTCGGGGGCGCGCCCCTCGGCCTCAGGACTCGTGTGGGACTGGCTGGTGCGGACCAGTTCCCGGGGCTCATCCTGTGCCTCCCTCGGCACCTGCCGCGGCTCCAGCGGCCGGGCTGCACCTGCGGCCGCAGGGTTTAAACGCGGCGGCCTCCCGCCGTGACGCTCTCGGCCCGAAGCTCTGAGGCGAGCGGAGCAGTCGGTCCGCAGTACCCCCTTGGCGGAGCGTTTTAACGTTGACCAAAGGTTGGCCACGTTCGGTCACTTGAGTCACAGGCTTGCCTAGAGCACAGACCACGAGCCAGGGCCCTGATCTTGGTAGGCTCCAAGACTCTCAGGTGCTCCTCGCCTGGGCCACCACCCACCACATGTTGAAGCTGGGCATCATGTCTTGTTGCTGTGGACCTTAAGTCTTCCACCAGTGTTCCTTCCACCAGTGGCGGCGGTTGCTAGTGGGAGAGAGGGACAGAAAGTAGAGGCGGGTAACTGAGATCCTAGAAAGAGATTCCAGGAAAGTAAAAGCAACCTGTCTTGAGCTCAGGAAAGGACTGCTGTAACTTTCTATTTCTAACGAGGGAGGGGTGGGAGGCTTTTGACTCAGGAATTGTTTGCAGGAGCCTGGGCCATTAAAGCGTTTATTAGGAGTATTTGAGACCTGGTGAAGAAGGACTATCCAGTGAGCACGTGCAATATATCCAGCCTATTGAACAAACACCACACTTGGAACCTGGATGTTCTGTCTTAGTCCCATTCCCTTCCTCTACTCCACTAAACTTTGTGTTTGACTAAGTTTCTGGGTACATTAAAACCTCAGTGCCACTTGTCAGGGAGGGTCTATCAGGTGTAGATGAGCTCTTAAGCCTAATTACCCACACTGGTACATGTGGCCATGTTTTGCTTTTAACATACTAGACTGAGTTTCTTTTTCCTTTTTTTTTTTTTTTTGAGGCAGGATCTCACTATGTGGTCCTGGCTGTTCTGGAACTCACAGAGTTCTGTCTGCCACTATGGTTGAGTGTTGGGATTAAAGGTGTGTGCCACCATGCCCAGCTTGGACTGCACTTTGATGTAGGCTGTGCCAAATGTGTCTGAACAAGGCTCTGCTTAAGATGTGGATCCTTTCTTTCGAATTGGGTAGTATTGCAGATTCCTGCTGTTGCAAGTTATGTTGTTACTGTTTTGTAGGTGGGTCTCATGTAATTTTTGAAACATGGTTTATTTTCAGACCAAGTACACACTGATAGATGAGCAGGACATACCACTGGTGGAGAGCTACTCCTTTGAGGTAAGCATTACTGTTTGTTTCCCAAGAAGATTGAAAAAGGAGTTTCCTTCCTTGTTCTGGGAGAACAGGAGGATACCCACTGATATTTATGGTATTTAGCTCCAAGCAGGTTGTGATAACCTGGACACTGTTGGTTAGTAGAGCCCATTGTGATCTCCTCCACCCTGATTACTAGTCTTTGAAAACTCACTGCTTTGTTGTGTTTATGATTACGTGTCTGTTAAATCAAATGAACAAACTTTTGGATATAGCTATACTCTAGCCTTTGGACCTTAACCAGGGAGGCCATCCTGCCCTCATTGTTCTTGGTAAAGAAATACCATCTTTCTGGATGGTGGCCTGCTGGACGGAAGGTCTTGCTCCCCCAAGCCAGCTGTGAATACTCACGCCTCCCTGTCTCTTATTACCTGAGTGCTAAGATTATAGATGTGGACCATCACAGCCAACATGGGCATTTTCCCCCTCAATTATTTTTTTCCCATGGGTTTAATTTATTTATGTGTATTAATGTTTACCTGAATATCTGTGCATGAGTCACAGATGATTGTGAGCTACCAGGTGACTTGTAGGGAATCAAGCCCAGGGTCCTCTGAAAGAGCAGTCAGTTCTCTTAACTGCTGAGCCATCTCTAGCTCCCCATTGTCCATTCTGGACTATTTTAAGAGTAAGAAAATTTACTTCTTGGTGTGCACAATATTTTGCAAGTTGTTCATCAGGGTGTGCCCCTGTCCTTTTGGGGTCCTAGGAGCAGGATATCATCTGTACCTCTGGCATTTTTCTGAGCTGGATTTGAAATGTGCTAAAGAGTTAAAGGCTTTTCAACAGATGCACTCTGCTTTATGCTTCTTCTCAGGCTCGAATGGAAGTAGATGCTGATGGAAATGGTGCTAAGATATTTGCATATGCCTTTGACAAAAACCGAGGAAGGGGCTCGGGCAGGCTTCTGCACGAGCTGCTATGGTGAGCATTTCCAACTATTAAGTCTCCCCACCGAAGCCCCATGTGAGCTGTGATATGCACGGTATGCCTAAAGGCTAGAGAGCATTCTACCCAGTGGAGTCAGACTCACTTATCTTCTCTAAGTCTGGGAGTTTGTGACCTTTGCCACTAACCCAAAGAAATGACTAATGTACATATCACTTTAAACAACTAGTGGGATTCTGATGAGACGAGACCTGTGGATCCTTCTGGTGAGTCATAGTTACATCCTTAGAAACAGGATCATTGATCCTAGATGGGTAAGGTGGAATTTGAAATGTAGGTATCATCCAAATGGGAAACTTAACTCTAGATAATTATGTTGGTTTGGGGGTTCTCTCCGTTGCCCTCTGAAGCAAGTTCCCTGTCTGTGTTGGCCATAGACTGATGATGTGCTTGGCTTCCTCCTGGCATGTCACTTCAGGATATGGACCTAGTTCTGACCAGATGACTGATATTTCTGTGGACTGGACATTGATGCTTGAATAGAAGTGCTTGAGGGTCTTGCCCTCAAGAAAAAAATATCTTTCCCTAGGGAACGACACAGGGGAGGTGTGGCACCCGGGTTTCAGGTGGTACATCTCAATGCTGTGACTGTGGACAATCGCCTGGACAACCTGCAGCTGGTACCATGGGGCTGGCGACCCAAAGCTGAAGAGACCTCCAGCAAACAAAGGTGGGTCTTCTCTGGCCAGCACCTGATACTTGAAGGGCCACCCCATGTTTCTGTGTTCCTATTTTGTACTTTTTTTTTTTTTTTTTTTTTTGTTTTTTTTTTTTTGTTTTTTCGAGACAGGGTTTCTCTCTGTAGCCTCGGCTGTCCTGGTACTCACTCTGTAGACCAGGCTGGCCTCGAACTCGGAAATCCGCCTGCCTCCGCCTCCCAAGTGCTAGGATTAAAGGCGTGCGCCACCACCGCCCGGCTCCTATTTTGTACTTTTACTATGAGTACTTTGGGACCTTCATATCGGACCCAACACTGCCTGTGTGTGAGATTTTTTTTCTTCATGAGAAAGGGAAGAATTTTTCGTTTATATTTTGTTTTGGAAACAGGGTCTCTATATAGCCCTTGCTGTTTTGGGACTCACTATATATACCAGGCCTTGAAATCACAGCAGTCCTCCTTCTTCTGTTTCCCCTGTGCTAGGATTAAAAATGCATATATACCTCCATGCTTAGCAAGAAGAATTTTTATGATTAATTTTTGGGATTGACCTTGTGGTAATTGACTCTAAGAATACTTTAGCTAATGTGATGGGTGGGTGAGACCATGACCCAAGACCACACTGACACAGGGTGGGTCTCAGTCCCGTTCCTTTACTGAATAGCTTTCTCTGAGCAGAGGAAGTAGTAGGACAAAATAACTTAGGGATGTGACCTCTTGGCTTCCCAGGTCCCTGTGGTCCTGAAAACAGCATTGCACAAGTTTTTCTATTCTGGAGGCCATGTTCCTACTAACCCTCAAATTCAACACAATGAACTTCTTGAAGCCCTGGAGAAGAGCTGGAGGGATCAGTAGGAAATGAATGGTTAGGGAAATTTGAGCTCATTGTCCCAAGCCACACGAGTATCATTGGCCTGCTCCTAGGCCTCCTCTGAGGACTCCTGGAAGTTTAAGTACAAGTTTTTTGTTTGGTTTTGGTTTTGGTTTTTCGAGATAGGGTTTCTCTGTGTAGCCCTGGCTGTCCTGGAACTCACTCTGTAGACCAGACTAGCCTCAAACTCAGAAATCCACCTGTCTCTGCCTCCCAAGTGCTGAGATTAAAGGAGTACACCACCATTGCCCAGCAAGTTTAGTCTAAGTGACTAGTTTTTGTCAAGTAGACAAAAGCTAACCAGCACAATTGATCTTTGTTAACTTGAACATATATACAACACTTTAAGCCATACCCCATTTCTTATCTCCAGGATCTGATATTTTTATCACAGTATAAAACCAAAATTTAACAGTATCAATAACTCAGTGTTGAACATCCAAGGCTAACTCTATATAGGGCTTGGCAGCTCTGCCATCCAAAGCATACCACAACTCATGCTAGGTCTGCTCCACACATGCAGCGGTCCTTGGTGCTTATCCCACCACAATCCTGACATTTCCAATTTGGTGAGATTTTCAACTGAGTTGCTGCCAAAAACCATTACTGTGGAGAGACTTTTACACATTACCAAGTTTGGCTCTCAGACTGAGATGCGTGAAGCCTTAACCGCTTCTGGACCACTACTTTGTGCTAAATGAGAGAAAGTATTTCCCATAGATTTTACTTCAGTGATGCTGGTCTTCTGTTAATCACAGCTGATTCTTCAGCCCAACCAGGCCAGAAACCACAGATTCTTAATTGAGGTATATCACATGAGCATCTCTCAATAGAATCTTTGAGGAACTCAAAGCTTCCCAAGCCTAGGCCTCTGTCCTCTGCATTTCTCTCAACACTTGTTTTTTTAAAGATTTTTATCTATATTATATGTATATAAGTACACGGTAGCTTTCTTCAGACACACCAGAAGAGGGCATCAGATCCCATTACAGATGGTTGTGAGCCACCATGTGGTTGCTGGGAATTGAACTCAGGACCTCTGGAAGAGCAGTCAGTGCTCTTAACCACTGAGCCATCTCTCCAGCCCTCACCACTTATCTTTTAAGCTTCCCTAGAACAGCCCATTAAGCTTGTAGCACTCAATGGCTTTTCTAGCCCAAAGTTCAAAACACTTCCACAATTCTCCCCAAAACAATCTGGCCAAATCACAGCAATATCCTCCTCTCTCTTACTAATTTCTGTATTAGTTATTTTTCTGTGTTTGTGCTAAGACATCATAGCAAAAAGCAACTTAAGGAAGAAAGTTTATTTAGGATATAGCTCGAGATGGACAGTAATCTGCAAAGAGCAGGAGGCATGGAGCAAGCAAGAAAAAGATGACAGCCAGAGTAAAAAATTAAGCAGAGTACAAAGTATAAGTACCCTAAGACTTTAGCCTGCCCCTAGTAGTGTTCTCCAGCTAGTGTGTACTTCCTAGTCCTCCAGCCAGTGGAACCAAGCGTTAAAATACCAGAGTCTGGGGGCGTTTCTCCTATAGATCGCAACAGGAACTTCTTCACACTGCATGAGTCTCGTACTACAGTTCTTGTTACAGCATTCAGTTGCTTCAGCCATTTGTGATGGCACATGCCTTTGATCCCAGCATTCTTAGATGCAGAAGCAGGTGGATCTCAAGCAGCCTGGTCTACAGAGTGAATTTCAAGATAGCAGGACTATGCAGAAAAAAACTTTGTTTTGAAAAATAAACCAACCAAAACATTCACTTACTTCTGGCTGGCTCACTTGTTCAGGAGGGATTTTTCAGAAAGGTGGGATAGCTGTAACCTCAAAGGGGAAGTAGTAGGCTAACAGTAGTAGTTAGTAGTTAGGGTAAAGGGCAGACTAAAGGTTCTTACTGGCAACATCAGGTAGCCAAGCTTACCAAACTTGATGCCATTATGCTATGTGTCTTACTGGAAGACAGGATTCAAAAAATTTGGGGGGTTGTGGGGGAAGGGAAGGTATTATTATATAGCTTTGGCTGTTCTGGAACTATGTTGACCGAGCTGGCTTTGAACTCAGAGAGATCTACCTGCCTTTGCTCTCCAGTGCTGGGGTCAAAGGTATGTGCCCTACCACACCTGATTAGGATTTTAGGAAGTTATTTTGTTTTTTTCTCTCAACTATTGATACTGTGAGTTTCACATCATGCACCTCAGTCCTGTTTATTTCCCTATCCCCTAGGATTTCAAGTTTTTTGTTGTTGTTTTGTTTTGTTTTTTTGGTTTTTCGAGACAGGGTTTCTTGGTGTAGCCCTGGCTGTCCTGACTCTAGACCAGGCTGGCCTTGAACTCAGAAATTCGCCTGTCTTTGCCTCCCAAGCGCTGGGATTAAAGGCGTGCGCCACCCGGCAGATTTAAAATTTTTAGGCCGGGCGTGGTGGCGCACGTCTTTAATCCCAGCACTTGGGAGGCAGAGGCAGGCGGATTTCTGAGTTCGAGGCCAGCCTGGTCTACAGAGTGAGTTCCAGGACAGCCAGGACTACACAGAGAAACCCTGTCTCGAAAAACCAAAAAAAAAAAAATTTTAATATGGAGTGGTCAGTACATGTAGTGGTGATTGGCAATCAAAACTTCAGTTCTTAGAACTGGGCAGAGCTTACTTGTCTTGGCGTCATGTCCTCTCTCCTTGTGCTGACCTGGTCAGGCCAAAGTACACTGAGGCCTCTGCTTTCTTTCAGGGAGCAAAGCTTATACTGGCTTGCAATCCAGCAGCTTCCCACAGACCCTATAGAAGAACAATTCCCTGTCTTGAATGTGACCCGGTACTATAATGCCAATGGGGATGTTGTGGAAGAGGAAGAAAATTCCTGTACCTACTATGAGTGTCATTATCCTCCTTGTACGGTGATTGAAAAGCAGGTATAGTATGCTACACTGAGCCCTTGGTTCCTGGCCACCATTGCCCAGCAGTCTGGATGTGATAGGATAGCTTGCCCCTATAGATTCTTGGGTAGCATTGGGTGAGTCATTAAGGTGGCTCTTCCTTTTCTGTTGTTTCTTTCCAGACAGTATCTAAGCCCTTCAGCCATAGTTTCTCTTGATCTTAATCTGTAAATCAGCCTGGCCTGGAAATAAGTGTGTGTGTGTGTGTGTGTGTGTGTGTTAGATTGAGTCAGATATCACCACAATCCTATATCCTATATCAGACATCCTTGTGCAGGGATTATAGGAACCAACATGCCTGGCTTTTTTTTAGGGAGAACCAAGTGCTGGGGCCTTGCAAGTAGACCATACACTGAAATTCATTCCCACATAGGGTTTTATCGGCTTCTTTCAGATGCTGAGATAATAGTTTTCATATGTTTCATTAGTGTAATATTGAAGCCGCAGTGTTCTGTGTTTCAGCTTCGAGAGTTCAACATCTGTGGGCGTTGCCAGGTGGCTCGATACTGTGGCTCTCAGTGCCAGCAGAAGGACTGGCCTGCCCACAAGAAGCACTGTCGGGAGAGGAAGCGTCCCTTCCAGCATGAGCTTGAGCCAGAGCGATGACGGGCTGAAGAGCTGCCACTGCTGCAGGTTCAGTTTCCAGCTCGTCATGAGCACAGTGGAAGACAGACTGTCAGTTGAACCTGGAGGTGCCAAAGAAGCCAGCAATGGATCCAGAGCAGCTGCCATAAGACCTCACAGCAACAAGCAACCTGTGGGGACAGTGCCCCTTCAGTTTTCACCTCCAGCAGAGACAAAGGGGAGGCTCCCTAGGACCTTTCTCATTATTTATATGTTAATATGTTTGTAAACTCATGTACAGTTTTTTTGGGGGGGAGGCAAGGGGAGGGTTAGCAACTTCAAATAGAATCATTTGTTGTATTCCTCAAATGGTAAACAGTCACCACTCAGCTAGAGACTTTCGTGTAGTCGAGCTTCTCTCCTGGACAGTGGGTGGGGGGGGTCCCACTGAGAGGCTTGCACAGAGTCATGTCTAAACAGGCAGAGTAAAGGGTAGAATTATCCTTGTGGCCAGTCTCTGCTCCTCAAATCTCTGTTGTCCAGCCTTTTTTTCTCTTTTTGAGACAGGGTCTCTCCTGGAACTCGAATGTAAACCAGGTTGGCCTTGAACTCACAGATCCACCTGCCTCTGCCTCCTGAGTGCGGGATTAACATACTTGGTTCAACATGTTTTGAAAGGAACTAATAATGAAACCAGTTTTAATGAATGGACTGGGAGGACCCGCCATCAGTCCAGGTTGGCCTCTGAGGGGAAAAGTGTATTAGCAAGGAGTACAAGGCTCTGTTCTCTTTGGTAGTAGGTGTTCTGGAGTGTTCCAGTAGGTTGACTACTATTGCTGTGATAAAACATGAGCAAAAGCAACCTGGGAAAGGGATTATTTCAGCTTACAGTTTTATACCACAGTCCACTGAAGGACATCAGGACTAGAGCTGATGCAGAGGCCATGGAGGACTGCTGCTTACTGTTCTTCATATCTTGCTCAGCCTAGCTTCTTGTAGCACCCAGGATTGCCAGCCCAGGGGTGGCATTGCCCAAAATGAGCTAGGCTCTCCTAAATCAATACTTAAAAGAAAAATCAGGACAGACCCACAGGCCAATGTAGTGGGACCATTTTCATAATTGTCCTCTCCTAAAATGACTTGTTTATATTAAGTTGACATAAAACTAGCCAGCAAAGTACTATATATCCCTATGTTCGTAAATTACCACTTTCAAGCACAGAGACCCTTGGAGCCAGTAGTAAGCTGATCCCCCGTCCCAATTGTGGGTTGGAGTAGATAGTGGGCTAGACAGCCAAAGTGAGGCTTCATTCACTGCTGAGCTGTGGTCCCCAAGATAACTTCTTTGGGGAATCCACATGTTTGAGGGCTATTGGCATCTTGATCACTGCAGAAATGAATTCACCTGTATGGCTGGAATCTTACCTATCTCAGGGTATGGCCTCTCGTTTATGCTTTCTACCTGACGGCTGACCTAGGCAGCTTTCTGGCCTGGTTGGTCTGCAGGTCCCTGTTAAACTCTTCCCTATCAGCATATCTATTGCATTCTCTCTTTTGGTTTTTCAAGACAGGGTTTCTCTGTGTAACCCTGGCTGTCCTGGAACTCACTCTGTAGAGCAGGCTGGCCTCAAACTCAGAAATCCCCCTGCTTCTGCCTCCCAAGTGCTGGGATTAAAGGCATGTGCCACCTCTGCCCAGCTATCGCATTCTTGGTTTTCTGTGAGCTAAGTGCTGTCTAGCTCAGCACAACCCTTTGATAGCCTTAGGCTTGTGAGTCCAGCTTCTATAGCTGTTTTTCCTTTTATGGTACACAGTGATGTAGAAGGGAAGATGGCTGAAACTCAAGATGGTATCACTTGAGTGTTTAAATTTGGAGAGTTGCTTATATCAGACCTATATCAAGAAACTTCCCCCATTCTGTTCTGAAGGTTGTAGTTTTTTGGGATCCCTACTCAGACCCCAGGTTGAACATCAATCTGATATTGGGAAAGGGAGAGAGATGTATATATTGTAAACTCTTGCTACAGGCAGCTGACTCATGCCTTCAGTGTCTCCACTTGGATAACTACTTTTAAGAGGCCAGGACTGGCCTGGCAGTGGTGGTGCATGGCTTTAATCCCAGCACTTGGGAGGCAGAGGCAGGCGGATTTCTGAGTTCGAGGCCAGCCTGGTCTACAGAGTGAGTTCCAGGACAGCCAGGGCTATACAGAGAAACCCTGTCTCGAAAATACAAAAAAAAAAAAAAAAAAAAAAAAAAAAGGGCCAGGACTGTTGTGGTAAAGGTATCCTATGTGGGTTAAGTTTCTTGGAATGAGCCATCTAGACTACAAGCTTGCAGTGATATTTGTATCTGAATGGCCAGGTTAGCACTTTATCCTTTTGTCCTCTCAACGGCAGAAGGTTCTGTCAGCTTTGCATCAGAAAATTCTACCTAGCACACAGGGTTGGACAGCTGACATAAAGGCACTGCTGGTAAAGGTTATGGTATACATTGGGCCTGCCTGTGGGTTTTCCCCATCAAGTCTACACTTGCTAGCACAGCTGTTGCTGTGCAGTGAGATGGGCTCTATCGGACCAATTTGTTGATGTTTACTCCCCATATCTGTTACCATCCCATTCTCCCTTCTGATTATCCCTGCCTCTTGTTCTTTGTGACTGTTTAGGCTCTTCTATGAATGTTCTGGTGGTTCAAAGATGGGATCCTTTGTCTTGTGTAGTGTGTTGGGCTACTTGGCTTGGGACAATCTAGTGCTGGAGGGATTGGGGTCTTCAGAATTCCTTAGGTGCCACCTCTGCTTCAGCTGCTAACTGGCCTGCAAGCTAGGCTACATAGCCATATTCCTGCTTCAGTTCCAGGGCTGGATACCCAGGTGTCCTGTGAATTTGCTTCCTGGAGCTGCTGTAACTAAGTGCCAAAAACTGGATGGACTAAAACAAGAGATTATTGTCTGTTGGTTCTGTCTCATGGTTTAATCAAGGTGTTTGCTACCACAGCCACTGCAAGTGCTGGGGAAAAGGGTGCTACAGGTCTATCCGAGCATTCTGGGCTCACTTAATGCATTCATTGTCTCAGACTTCAAAGGTGCACATTAAGTCCTCTGCATGTTTCCAAAATTTCCTTTACATGAAGACTATTGGATCAGAGCTTACCTGGAGCAGCATTTTGTCTCTGTAAAGACCACATATCCAAGGTCATGAGTTACTGGGGCTGTGTTCAACATACATATATTTTTGAGAGATAGCTGGATCCACAAGGTCTAAACACCTAGTCTCCCCAAGCCTGTTATTTACAATACAGGAATTTTCTTGAAAGCTTCTACATCTTTTTGAGATCAGGTTTCTCTTCCACTTTCCCTAAACTATTGATTCTTGCTCTCCACACTTGGGGCGACTGTGTATCATGTTCCTGTGGTCCTCCGGCCTGTAGGGTGCGCAGCGTCTCCGGACCGGAAATGTCTTCCCAGGGTCGGCAGTGACTGAGGGAAGTGGAGAAGGTGTATCGCGCATGCATCTTTTGGTTCTGGTTCAATGGCGGGCAGCCGCGCGGGGACGTTGCGAGCTCTGCAGGCAGTGGACACTGAGCTTACCGCTGACTCGGTGGAATGGTGCCCAGTAGAGGGTTGCCAGCATTTGCTGGCCTGCGGAACCTACCAGCTGCGAGCGCCCAAGGACCAGGTGCATGGCTGGGAGGGCGGGGCCAGGGCAGGAGAAGAGGGACTGCTAACTTCAAAAGCCTAGAACTGCGATAACTAATGGGAAGGGTAAAGTCGTCCTGTCGTGGCCGTGCCTTTCCGGGAGGTTTCCTGAGCATCCAAAACAACCACTTAAGAGAATTGCGGCCATATACTTGTACGTAGGTCAGGACTGTCCTGGCTGTATTGGGTCCGGGAGAGCTCCCTTGTTCATTGAACACTTGGCAGGAAAAGAGATTTTTCTCAGAAATTGAAAGTATCTACCTTAGAAGCTATTTTCTGCTTTGGCCCTCCTTTTTGCTCCAGTTAGGTTTCCCATCCTTTGTTATCTCAGCATCTGAGATAATCAGAGAATATGTATCTTCTGTAGCCTGCACTGGACGGCAGTGAGCCTCAAGTTCGTTTAGGTCGTCTTTACCTGTTCAGCTTCAGTGAGGACAACACTGCTAAACCTCTGCTTGAGGTCCAAAGAAGGGATTCTTCTGCTGTTCTGGACATGAAATGGTAGGATTTGGGTAACCTCTCCTGGTCTGAAAGCCTGATGCCCTAGGGGCCTTCAGTGATACAGTGAACAACTGAACTCCGTGTACTGTCATTTGTTGTCATTGGGAGGTAGAAGACCCTGTACTTGGCATTTCCCTGGTCAGTTTCCCAGCCCCAGACTAAGGATTAGTCTGGGAAGCAACCTGAGTTCTAGTTTGATAACCTGAAAAGCCTTTTTTGGAGACAACAGTTGGCTCTAGTTTGGTTTTGAAAATGAAATATAATAGATCATTGGGATTCATGAAGTTCTTCCATTCTCCCACAGGTGCCATATCCCAGTGTCTGGCCATGTGCTTTTAGGCTTGGCCAATGCCAGTGGATCTGTAGGGCTGCTCCAACTGATGGAATGTGAGGTCAGTGAAGTAAGGCTAGGTTTTGGAGGGAGAATGTTGAGGAGGAGGCTGTGCTGATGCAGACATTTTTGTAGAATGATCTCTTCCATGGTAGACTTTGTCATAGATGTTTTAAGAAGTCAGTGAGTCAGCCAGGCAGTGGTGGCACACGCTTTTAATCCCAGCACTCTGGTGGCAGAGGCAGGCGGATCACAGCAGGTTGCAGGACAGTCAGGGCTACATAATGAAACCTGTCTCAAAAAAACAAAGAGGAAAAAAAATCATGGAGTCTATTTTAAGTTGTACAGGGTCCTTGTGAAATGAGAGCATCTGGAATATCTAATAGAAAGGTATCAGTAGGTCTGGGTCTCTGTAGGGAATGCATTACAAGTCTGTCTTGGGTTTATACTAAGGCTAAGAATACCAGTAAATTTCCTGTGTGCTTGTGCCATGCCCACAGAGTCCAGAAGAAGGTGCCAGGTCCCTTGGAGCTGGAATTACAGTTAGTTGTTAGCTGTGTGATATGGATGCTAGGAACTGAACTCTGTCCTAAGGAAGGGTAGGAAGAGTTTTAACCACTGAGCCATCTTTCTAGCTCAGAAATGATATATCTTACAGGTTTTGGAAGAGCTTAATTCCATGTGTTTCATGGTGATCCTGATTCATGCTTTAGCAAAATGACTCTATCTGATTATTATGAGGAAGACTGGAGCAGATCTGTGGGGATAATGGGGTACATCAACAAACTACACACTGCCCTAACCGGGAAGCAGGGACACACAGTGATGGCTGTTGCTGTAGTGGGGTCAGGGTAGAGATCTAGAAGATGCTGACTGGTGGCAACTGAGCACCTGGGTAGGAAGCCTTGCTTCAGGTCTGTACAGTGCAGCCTTGTCCTAGAAATGAGGGGAGGAGGACTGAGCCCAAGGGTCAGATTTCAGGGCAGGAGTACAAAATCCAAGAAAGAACTTTGGTATAGCCACCTGCTGGGGAAGCCAAACACTCTTCAGGTAGTTTAGATAGTAAAACTCACGTAGAACCTAGACAAAAGAAGTAACTTCTCTTTAGGGTTTTGTTGTTGTTTTACTGGGGTGTTCAAGACAGACTTTCTCTCTAGCTCTGACTGGCCTGGACCTCTCTCTGTAGACCCAGCTGGCCTTGAATTCACAGATGTGCCTGCTTCTGCTCCTGAGTGCTGGGATTAAAGGTGTGTGCTACCACCACCTGGCTGAGAAATGACATTTTAGTGGCTGCTCTGGCTTCTGAAATGGAAGCAGTAGAACATTGCTGTTTTCTTTGTCTCTGGGAATATAATGTGCCAGGATTCTGAAGGCAAGGGTGATATAAAGTGTGTCCCAGTAGTGGTTTGTGGAACCCACAAAGGTGGCTCACGTATCTAGGAGTACACAGAAGCAGCACTGAGCAACCTTGTTTCCCAAAGGTTATGTATATGGCAAAGTCCTTCGTAAGGTATTAGTTCCTGTGTCCTCAGGTCATGCATGCCTGGGCTCAGTAAGTGGCAGGGGCTCACTGGTAGATGAAACATTTTCACTAGAGCACAGTGACAGACTGCTTGCCTAACATGCATGATGTCTTGAGCTCCATCTAGGTATTAAAGCTATTAAAGCATAAATAACAACAACAACAAAAACCCAGGTGAGGCAGAGCCCCCCTCTATACCAAGTATTTGGGAACTAAAATGAAAGGACTGTTTAAACTTGAAAGTTCAAGATGAATCTGAGCAACTTAGAGGAGACCCTGTCTGCAAAAACAAACAGAAGTAACTGATGTACTTTGCTCATGCAGGGAGCACCTTAGGGATTGGAGGCTTGCTTACACAAGGGTGTCCCTTTTCTCTCCAGTAGAAGAACAGTTATACCCTGCAACCAATAGCCAGCCTTACTTTGAATGAGAGCTGTCTGTCCTTGTCACTGGATTGGTCCACTGGGAAATCTGTAAGGTAAGGGCTAGTTTGGTTGGGATCTGAGTCTCTTGAGGAATATTTCCTGTTTCTATTCTGGAAAGGATTAAAGCTGCCTTTTGCAAACTTGGTTCCCCGAGTCTCGGGAGTACGCACACCCAAGGAAACATGAGAGACCGTCTTGATACAAACACACGAGGCAGTTTAATTTCGGAGCTCCAGGTCAACACGTATCTCATGCAAGAGACAGAGGAATCAACCACGAGGCTCAGGGGTTAGGGGTTTATATAGGAAAAAGGCCTGGGGGAACTGGGGAATCAGCATAGCTATACATGATTGGCTAATTCAAATATCAGCATGCAGATCAGTACAAATATCAGTACATGCAGATCAGAGCGGTAATTCCTAAGGTTGGTGCTAATCTGAATCAACAGAGCATCTGGCTGACCTCAAACCATATCTAAGAGGACCAGATGGCCCATTACTCAGTTGGATGCCCGGGCTTGATCCACAGTGTTTTTCTCAGGCTTGTAACTCTCTAATTAGCTAGCATAGGCTTCAGACTTAATTTTCTTTCAGTAGCATTTTGGACAATTAGTGATGATGAGAAGATAAGAGAGATGTTCAAGAGAAGCCAACCATGGTTTCAGTGATGAACTATGGGATACTTTCATCCTTGGTCAGATACCCAGCAGGCTATCTTGGAAGCTTAGTTACATGGAAGTATCTCCTGGGACATATGTGAAGCTAGAAGACAATGGTTGAGATGGTTCTTCCTTGTAATGCCAGCATTTGGGAAGCTGAGGCAGGTGGATTTCAAGTTTAAGGCCCACCTGTCTCAAAAACAAGTGAACACGGGTGGTGGTGGCTCACGCCTTTAATCCCAGCACTTGGGAGGCAGAGGCAGGTGGATTTCTGAGTTTGAGGCCAGCTTGGTCTACAGAGTGAGTTCCAGGACAGCCAAAGCTACACAGAGAAACTGTGTCTCGAAAAAGCCAAAAAAACAAAACAAAACAAGTGAACAAAAACAGAAAAGGATGCTAAGTAGACTTTTAACAGTCTCGTTATTGTCCTGTTTCCAGGGCCAGAGCGCAGCCCTTGAAGATCATTAGCAGTGATTCTAAGGGGCAGTTGCACCTCCTGATGGTGAATGAGGGCACAGCTGAACTACAGCTAGTGGCGTCTTGGCCAGCCCATCACTTTGAGGCCTGGATTGCTGCTTTCAATTACTGGCAGACAGAACTGGTGTATTCAGGTGAGTAACCTTGCACATCAGTACAGTCATCTCTGATGCAGACTTGTGACAGATAGGAAGAGGAGAGAATGGGGCGAGGCCAAAGCTGTGACTGAGAATATGTGAGGCCTTAGGACTATTTAGAAGGTACATCCTTGGGCCAGCAGCTATGGCTGGCATCATTCATGTCCCACTTATCAGGAAGTGTATACAGTTGGCCTTTGGCACCTAAGGCTTTTTGAGGAGCTGACCAAGATTGAAAGGAGCAGACACCCTGCCCTGCTGCCCTGTTTCATGACGCTCTCCCTGTGAAATCTGCTTCATCCGTGATTCATACTCTTTACCTGCTCTCTGTAGACTTTAGCATGCTAAAGAAAGCTTACTTCTGCTGGGCGGTGGTGGCTCATGCCTTTAATCCCAGCACTTGGGAGGCAGAGGCAGGCGGATTTCTGAGT
>NW_022196897.1:12562951-12583113 GCF_008632895.1 Mastomys coucha
AAAAAAAAAAAAAAAAAAAAAAAAAAAAAAAAGAAAAACCAAAAAAAAGAGAAAAAAAAAATCTTACTTCTAAAAGGAAAGGAAACATGACGAAAATATGTAGATTGCCTAATTTTTGAGTAGTTAATACTTTGGGGATACAGGTAGGAGAAGGAGAAATTAAGGCAATTGGCCATTTTAGGCAGCTTCTCTCCCAGGTGGCACTCAATCATGTGTGCTGGGAAAAGTTGCCTTAGAGAAGACAGGATAAAATTTAAAATACTTGATATTTCCAAGGCCTCCTGTGCTCTGGTCCCAGCTTCTCTCTTTGATCCTTTTTGTTTGATTGGTTTGTGTTTGTGTGTGTGTGTGTTTTGAGACAGGGTCTCTTTCTGTAGCCTAGGCTGTCCTGGATCTCACTAAGTACCATGGCCTTGAACTGGGATTGAAGGTGCACTACCACACCTGGCTTTTGGCTCTCTCTTTTTTTATTGAGAGGCCTGCACCAGCCCATTCCATGTGTTATTTCTCATGGACTCCAGCACTCACCATGATTCTTACTGTATGCCTAATGCTTATTTCAGTCTCCCACGGGAAGGGTCCTTATCTGTTTTATTTGCTGTCATACTCTTGAATGGTTTTTATAAAGTTCTTTAATTCTAGGATTAGTTCTACCTCAAAGAAAGCTGATTTAAAGCACAGTTAGAGTGGAGCAGTCTCTGATACTGTAGGATGAGTTTATTCATTCCACAGGTACTCACTGGGTTTTGTCATGTTGCCTCACATCTGTAATCCCCATACTCGGGAGGCTGAAGAGGAATACTGCTGTGAGTCTGATAGGCTGGGCTACGCGCATAGCCGAATGGAAAACAAAGCCAAACACAATAACCTTCATTTTCCTCCCAAAAAAAAGGAAACAAATGCCCCAAAATCAAAGTAACCCACCTCCAAACTAGAAAACCAAAACCAAACAAAGCCACAAACAGAAATACAAGCACTGTTTATGTAATAGGGATGCCTGGGCTGGAGAGGTGGCTCAGTGGTTAAGAGTATTGACTGTTCTTCCAGAGGTCCTGAGTTCAATTCCTAATATCCACATGGCAGCTCACAACTGTCTGTAACTCTAGTTTCAGGGCTTCTGACACCTGCACACAGACAGACATGCAGACAAGTAGTACTGAACATAAAATAAACAATAAAAAACGTAAAAAATAGGGATGCCTTAGCACATAGGTATTTTCTCAATGCTTACGTCAAAAGGGGAAAGTAGAAACCTAACACAAGGATTGCATACAGTGTTAAAGGTGGGATCGCCCTGGAAGCAGAAGGAGGGGCAGTGCTGGGGCAGCTGCACATCGCTCTGTTGTAGCATGTGCAGTGACCAGTGGCCTGTTGTGAGAGATCCACCGCCAGCACAGCCAGTGTGAGGATGGAAGGGCTTGAGGTGAGAGGCAGCAAGGGCAGGCCTCAGGAGGAAGTGGAGTGACTACAGAGAAGTGGCATTTCCTGATTTACAGCTTAAAATTATAGGTTATGAAACAGGAGGGGAGAGAGTCTGGAGCCTACTGACCAGGGAAGGATAAGAGTGGCTTGTACTGGATCTGGAGAGATGATTTAGTGGTTAAGAGCACTTGCTGCTCTTGCCATCAGCATGCACATGGCAGCTCACATCTGTCTGTTAACTCCAGCTTCAGGGGACTTGATGGCCTTTTCTGGCCTCCATGGATGGGTGGTGGGTGCTGGGTGTGTGAGGAATAGATGCATGTAAGATGACAGATGAATGATGAGTGGGTGGGAAACTTGTGCCTAGTCCACCTGATTCACTGGCTCCATTTTCCCAGGTCCAACTGACTAGAGCAGTAAACAGCACTTTGATCTTTCATCCAGGTTCCCTCAATTAGAATTATATACAGAGCTTAATGACTGTTTCTGGTGTTCTCTTGGGGCTTTCCTAACCAGTGGTACCATAAAAGCACACAAGAAAGGCAACTGCTCAAAGACTTTCTTGCAGACTCCTTATCCACACCATTGTGGACGGACCTCTGTCTTCCCACAGGGGGAGACGACTGCCTTCTGAGAGCCTGGGACACCAGGATGCTGGGCACACCTGTCTTCACTAGCAAAAGGTACCTGTGACCAGGGTCAGAGCTTGGGCATGGCCCCTCTGTGCTCTGTCTTAAGAGGTTTCACATGTGCCTTGTTCTTCCCCTTTGCCTCCAGACACTCTATGGGTGTGTGCAGCATCCAGAGCAGCCCCCATCAGGAGCATATACTGGCTACTGGAAGGTGAGTCCCTGGAGCACGTCTGCTGGTCTGCATTGCTCAGGTCCTCTCCACAAGGACTTCAAAATTCAATCCATAGCTCTCAACCAACCCACAGGTCAGGTATCTGGGTGCAGAAAGTGGGATTCACCTTTGTCCTTAAATATAAATGGGATAGGCAGGTTATACAGGACTTTAACTCCAGCGCTAGGGAGGCAGAGACAGTGGGGTTTTTTTGTTGTTGTTTTTGGTTTTTCGAGACAGGGTTTCTCTGTGTAGCCCTGGCTGTCCTGGAACTCACTCTGTAGACCAGGCTGGCCTCGAACTCAGAAACCCACCTGCCTCTGCCAAGTGCTGGGATTAAAGGCGTGCGCCACCACTGCCCGGCAACAGATGGATTTCTTTGAGGCCAGACTGATCTGTATAGAGTCCTAGTACAGCTAAGGCTATATCATGAGACCCTGTCTCAAAAAAATTTAGTGGGACAGGACTTGGGAGGTATTTGCTGCTACCACAAGGTTTTGGGAAAGAGTTGAGCATGGGCTTTCCTGTGTGCCAATGCTTGGATGGTTCCAGCTATGATGAACATGTTCTGCTGTGGGACACTCGGAACATAAGACAGCCATTGGCAGATGTACCAGTGCAAGGAGGTGTGTGGAGGCTCAGGTGGCACCCAGTTCACCACCATCTACTTCTGGCAGCCTGCATGCACAATGGCTTCAAGATTCTCAACTGCCAGAAGGCCATTGGTAAGTGGGGACATAAAGCTGACTTCAGGGTAGAGAGTCATTTGATTTTTCTCCATAGGCCACTCTCAGAACTTATTCCTGCCTTGAACCTCAGGTTCAAGAACACACTTTCATCCTGGCTTCCTGTGCCCAGCCTTCCTGTATTGTGCAGCTCCCTAACCCCTGGAACCCTGTCTGGAAACATTACCACTTGTCAGTGCCCTTGCCCTGCCTTCTTTGATGTTTCTGCTTTTGAACAGTTTGGACTCTGGTCACCCCATGACGCACATGTATTGTCTTCCCCCTTGTTCCCTTTCTCACAGAGCCTGGTATTAGCTAAGCTTAACTCTGCCTATGGCTATAGGTAGAGAGCTTAACTTGCAGGGCATGCTGTAGGACGAGCTGCAGGATGTGCTGCAGGATGGGCTTGGTGAACCACAACATGAGCTCACATTATCAGAACTATTTCTCATCTCCATTTCTCTTTCCAAGCCCTAACTTCTTTCTCTCCTTCTCCAGATCACAGTTTTTCTTTCTTGTCCCTCTTCTTCTACCCCACCTCTGAAGAGAAGCGGTCTGAACACTACCTCAGATTCCCATCAGATTCCCATCATTAAATTGCTGGTCTTTAAGCCATTATTACTCCTTGCATCTCTTTAGTTGTCTTTCTCTTTTAAAAAAAAAAAAAAGATTTATTTCCTTAATTTGTGTGTGTATTGCATACAGGGTCTCATGTAACCCAAGCTGGCTAAAAATTTGATACGTATTTGAAGCAGGCCTTGAACTCCATGGCAGTTCCACTGTCTCAGCATCTTGGATACTGGGATTACAGAAACAAGCATATCTGGTATCCCTGCTGGGTTTTGAGGATAATTTGCACCATGGTCACCGTGCTCCTGACTATGAGCCTGCTCTGGTTTAGTCACCCGTCCTTCCTCTTTACATGTCTTGTCCATGCAGTTGTGGCTCTGTGCTGCTGCAGTGTTTACTGGCTTATTTCTGACACTCTCCTCATATGCCAAGCTGTCTGGAGAAGTTACCAGAAAGAAACTGCTTCTGCAGGCCTACTCAGGCTGCAAGTTCTTAGCTATTGTCCTACAGCCAGAGGCAGTTGCAGCGGCTCACACTTGCTGTAGTCTTCTTGGCCTCTGTGCTATACTGAGCTCCCCATTGGTTCTTGTTCTCTCTCTGCATTCTTAACGATTTTATTTATTTTATATATATGATGAGTAGACTGTAGCTGTCTTCAGACACACCAGAAGAGGACATCAGATCCCATTACAGATGGTTGTGAGCCACCATGTGGTAGCTGGGAATTGAACTCAGGACCTCTGGAAGAGCAGTCAGTGCTCTTCACCTCTGAGTCAACTCCCCATTGGGTCTTTTTGTACTGTATGCATGCCTGGGCTCCCCATTGGTTCTTTTTTAAGATACTTAGTTTATGTAAGTGTGTGCATGGGCGCTATATGCATGCCTGGTGACTGAGGAAATACAAACCTCTGAACTGGAGTTCCTGGGAGCTATTACCTGCCGTGTGAGTGCTCCAAACTGAACCCAGGTCTTCTGCAAGAGCAGCAAGTGCTCTTAACTGTTGCTATCTCTCTTCCCCTGTGCTTCCCCATTTTTCCCCCTCATTTGCTGTTTTTCCTCTTCCCATCTTAACTCCTGTGTCCTTTGAGAATGAATTTTACCAAATCCTCCAGTTTGGAAGCATGTCTCCCGTTTGTGGGTCTTGTGTAGCCCTGGCTGATCTCAGAGACACAGTGCACATTGCAAAATGCATATCTGTTTTATTTCTCTACCCACCTGTCCACATCTTCATTCTTTTTTTTTTTTTTTTTTTTTTTTTTTTTTTTTTTTTTTTGGTTTTTCGAGACAGGGTTTTTCTGTGTAGCCCTGGCTGTCCTGGAACTCACTCTGTAGACCAGGCTGGCCTCGAACTCAGAAATCCGCCTGTCTCTGCCTCCCAAGTGCTGGGATTAAAGGCGTGTGCCACCACCGCCCGGCCACATCTTCATTCTTATACAGATTTGCCAGCTACTCAGTAAATGTGTACTAACTGAATGGCTGCCATTGGTGGAAGTTGATGGGGGCCATAAATGGAGGCTGATTAGCTTTGAGTAATGCTGTTTTTCCTCTTTTGTCTCTTACTACAGAGGAGAAGCAGGACATAACTGTTTTAATATCTCACAACATGCCTAACTCATTAGTATATGGGGCTGACTGGTCCTGGCTTTTCCATTCCACGAAGCCCACATCAACCTGGTCCTTTGATCAAAGTGACCTTGGAGTCAAAGCAGCAGACCACTGCAGCCTAAAGGTTGCCAAGGAGCAGCCAGCACATTCTCATCAGCGAACCGTGGGTCATCAGGTGGAAGGCCCTGCTGGAGCTCACAGCAGAGCTGAACTGAAGGCTTCTCTCCTTCCATTAACAGAGGACATGAAAAACAGCAGTCAAGGGTTCTCATCGCACGGTCTCAGCCACTTTGACAATGGCCTCCTGGCCACCTGCTCCTTTTATGACCATGTTCTCCACCTTTGGAAGTGGGAGGCAAATCAAGCTTGCACTCTTAGCAGTGATCCTGGATGTGATTTGGGGAGTGCTGACCATTGAGAATGGACTCTGTGATTCTGTTTTGGCAGTGAATGATATTTTTCAGCTCTACAACTAAGTGTCTTGGGTATATTTTGACTTTCAGTTCTTCATTTGTATTAAGTCCCTGCTTATATTAAATAACTTTTTTTTTTAATTTTTAAAAATTTGTAATTATGTGTATGCATCTCTGTGTGTGGTTGCTGGAAGAAGCCAGAGAGGATACTGGATCCCCTTGGAGCTAGGGTTACTAATGGTTGTGAGCTACCATGTGGGTTCTAGGAACCATACTTGTGGGTCATAATTATTTTATGTGTATGAGTGGTTTTTTTTTTTTTTTTTCGAGACAGGGTTTGTCTGTATCCCTGGCTGTCCTGGAACTCACTCTGTCGACCAGGCTGGCCTCGATCAAGATTTATTATTTTTATGTGAGTACATTGTTACTGTCTTCAGACACACCAGAAGAGGGCATCAGATCTCATTATAGATGGTTGTGAGCCACCATATGGTTGCTGGAAATTGAACTCAGGACCTCTGGAAGAGCAGTCAGTGCTCTTAACCGCCGAGCCATCTCTCCAGCCTGTGTTTGAGAGTTTTATTGTGCCCATGTGTGCCTGGTGCTCCTGGAGGACAGAAGAGGATATTGAATCACCTGGAAGTAAGAGTTGCAGATAGCCGGCAGTAGTGGCGCACGCCTTTAATCCCAGCACTTGGGAGGCAGAGGCAGGCGGATTTCTGAGTTCAAGGCCAGCCTAGTCTACAGAGTGAGTTCCAGGACAGCCAGTGCTATACAGAGAAACCCTGTCTCTGTCTCGAAAAAACAAACAAAACAAAACAAAACAAAAAAAGAGTTATAGATAGCTGTGAGTCACCTTTGCAAGTGCTGGAAGAGTAGAGAGCACTACTAACCCCTGAACCATCTCTAGCCTGCAGCCCCTAAACAGTTTTGATCTTTGTGATTCCACAGATACCACTGTGCACATATGGAGATCACAGAACAATGTGCAGAAGCTGGGTCTCCTATCATGTGTCCAGGGATCCAACTCAGGTGTCAGGCTTGGCAGGAAGTACCACTGAGCCATCTTGCTAGCTCTACAGCCTGTATCTCTTTTATTTGGCTTTTCGAGACAGGGTTTCTCTGTGTAGCCCTGGCTGTCCTGGAACTCACTCTGTAGACCAGACTGGCCTTAAACTCAGAAATCAGCCTGCCTCTGCCTTCCAAGTGCTGGGATTAAAGGCATGCACCACCACCGCCCGGCAGAATTTATTTCCTAAACAGAGGTTTTACTTTTTTTGGTGCTGGAAGTGACACTATCCAAACAATATTCCTAGCTCTGAAGTAATTTTAAAAGTGGGTAATAAAGTAAAAGGAGGTGTGTAAACGTAAGCTGCTCCAGGGAACACAAACTTGAATTATTTGTTATGGTCAGTATGGGGCATTCAGCACTTAGTCATAGCATTAATAACTTCATCAGTTCTTATGTCTAGATAGATGGGTTCTGTGGGAACACATCAGGCTATGGAGTTATCAAGAGTCCCATTTTAATTGTCTTATCTGGGAAGAGAGGGCGTTGGAATGTGTCTAAGCCTCAGTATGATACACAAGTGTTCAGAAGAGAAAATGTTATTTTTTAAATGAAGTTCCATCAAATATAGGGATTTGCACATGGTAGACAAGTGATGGTTACCTAGTACTAAACATTATTCCCAGCTATCTTGTCCTTCCCTGGGCCTATATATTACAGGCTAATCATAAGCTTACTATGTAGTCTAAGCTGGTTGGGCTTTAATGTGGTGATGCATTCCTTAAATTCCAGCACTCAAGGAAGCACAGGAAGACATATCTGTCAGGCTGAGGGCAGTCTGGTGGTCTACATAACAAGTCCTAGGACATCAGGACTCTTGTCTCCAAAAAAAAAGGTGTGTGTCTTACTACATAGCCCAGGCTGGACTGAAACTTGTAACCCCTTCTTAGTCTCCTTAAGTGTGCAATACTATCTTGTTTGTTTGTATGTATATATACACATGAGTGTGGCAGATAAGAGGTCAGCCTGGGGTGCCATTTCAGATGGCCTTATCTTTTTTGAGCCATGGTCTATTGCTGGGATTTGAGGTTAGCTGACTATAGTCTAGACTTGGCTGGGCAGCAAGCCCGAAAGATCCTGTTGTCTCTTTCCTATTGCTGAGATTACAAGCATGGGCTTAACTTGGGTCTTCATGAATACATGGTAAGCACTATATGGACTCAACTCCCCAGTTGTCATGTTATTTTCTAATGAAATAACTATTTCTTGGTTATCATTAAAAGGATCACTTCTCAACTGTTGGTCCAATTATTTAAAAAAAAAATTAAATATAAGGGTTAGCTAAGTCTTAAATGGAACAAATAATGTCTGAGGGGCTATGATGAATCAGGTAGACTGGTCATGAAAGCAGTTTGGCACTGACTGCTCTTGCGACTTCCATCTTTGGGCTTTCCTTGGGGATGGCTACTTCCACCCAACAGGAATTATCCTCACCTTGGAATCAGAGAAGTGTGCCCCAAGGGCTGACTTGGTTGGGATTTGTTATGAACTCAGTAGCTTCTGCATAAGAGCCTGCCCTACAGCACACTTAAAACACACATTGTACGAGATACTAAAGGCATTTAATAAAAGTGCACTAGGAAGCTGCCCTTACTCTTTGAGACACTCAGAATCCAAGGTTGGTCAGTATTGTCTCCACTTTGTAGACAAACCTTTGGCCACTGCCAAGGTCTTCTAGCGTGGGAAATTCTTAGGATACAATTGGAACAGCTTGCCTTCCTGTGTGGGCTCGAAGCCATATTTCTCCAGGTTGTCAGCATCAAAAGTCCCTTCTTTAAAGTCTTTTTCGATAGCAGGTGCAACTGTTTCCAGGAAGAGCATTTTGGCAGTTAGAGGTGTGTCTATGCCTGCAGGAGCTCGGTAATTAACGTAGGGCTTGAGCTTGAAGCCGGTCAAGTCAGGGACGACAAATTCCGGGACCATTTCTTTTATCTTCATAAACTTCCCATCAGAAGTATAGATGCCTGTTCTCTTGGCACCCCGACTCTTAGTGAAGGTGCGTGGTCCCCGCTTGCTTGTCCACTTGCTCATCCTGTCCGCTCCCCGCACCAGGCCTTGAGTCACGGCAGTCAGGAAACCCATCTGGGCTCTGGATAAATCAGCTCTGAAAGAACAAGGCAGTTGAAGGAGTCAATCAGAACCAAACGAACTTACCCAGAACCGGAGAGCCCAAGAGCAAAAATGGCTGTGGAGTCTGCAGGAGCTGACGAGACGAGAAGCCGCGGGCTCAGAAGGACCCAAGATCCCTCTTAAGGAGACTACTCCTGGCCCGGAAAGATTCCGGACCCCGAAGAACCCCATGCAAGCGGCGCCAACTGGAAACGCTCAAACCGACCTGGGCTGACGGCTCTAGAGCTCGGCCCGCAAGCCTCTTCTCCCTTTCGACCTGAGACAGCTCAGACTCGGTTTCCCCCAGCCGAGCCGTTTAAAACACTGCCTGACCGCTCCTTCACAGGCACAGCAAGGTCCTCACTGCGTTCCCGACTGTAGGCGGGGTCAGACACTCCGTAGCAAGGGCCTCGCGGACTGGTCACCAAGGCGCCCAATGCCCAGCCTCGCCGAGCGGAGGGCGGGCGGCCCAGGGGACTAAGCCAATCCGTGCAGTCGCGCAGAGCCGGATGTGGATGGAGCGCGCGCCGCCCTGCTCTCTCGCCTTGAGCCGGGAGGTGGCGGTCGGGCTCCAGCCTGTCGTCGAGCCGTCGCTCTTAGCGCTCGTCAGCCCCAGGACAGAAGACTCACAACTGCTGCGCCCTGATCCGGCCGCGGGACTGGTGCGGGCGTCATCCGTGCTGCCCTAGGTGTTGGGAGTAGGGACTTGCGGACGCTCCAAGTCACTTTGACCCGCGGTTTCCCGGACTGTCGCACTATCGAGGACCGGCCAGTGACCGGCGGTCTACCCCACGGTCCGGCGCGTGGCCAAGTCTACGTGGGTCCTAGTGGTCCTCTAGTTAACTAACTTTGTTCCCACCACACGCACCGAGACTGTGATGTCGTCCACACGGTGCCCGCTGTGGCTGCTCTCTTCACCCTTCACCTCTCTCCTTTGATACCCCGTTCTCTGGTCCCCTCGGGGAAAGGGGGTTTACTCCTCGGCTATAATCATCTCCTCTTCCCTCACTCCTCCTGATCGAGACCCCTTTTAGGCTGGGATCTTTCCAGAGCTGGGAGGCCTCTACACCGCTTTCCTTATCTTTCCTCTTGCCTACTTGACCCCGCCCGGGTGAGGCCCACCCTCTAGCTGATCACATTTCCTGGTCGCCTGCCTCTTTCATCCCTGTTCTGCTTCGCTCTTGGGCCACTTTCTTAGCTATCCCACCAGTCTCAGCTACCCCACCTCCCTGAACTGTCAGCCACTTTACACTTCTGGTCTCCTCCTCTAACTCCACCTCCCAACCACAATCGGCCCGTTCCCACGTGGCCGCTTGATCCCCGACTCTGGTGCTCAACTCCCCAGCCCCCACCGCAACCTCTGGCCGCTGTTGTGGGTTCCCCTTAGACCACGTGAGTGCTGTTTACAGGAGACGGAAGCACACAGAAAAAGCAGACGCTTCTGGAAAACAACTTGTTTTGGAGCACAGAGTTCTGAAGTCCCTTTCAGTAAGAGTGTGGAAAGTTCGTGTGGAAAGGAGCTGGCAAGGCTGGAACTACAGCTGTCCTGCTGTAAAGGTTCTGGTAGAGCAGCTTGTCTCAGCCCGTGTCTCCTTTTCGCCCTCCACATTGCTTTGCTTTCAGTCATGCAGAAAGAGGAAGATGTCTGCCCTGAGGTAGGTAGACCAGACATGGACCCAAACCCTAAGAGTCCCCAGGTGGAGCTTTTCCAGAGATCAGAAGGACCCTTTGCCTCAGGTGTCTACCGAGGCTTCTTGAAGACCTAGGGAATGTGGGAGTGGTGACTCAGTCTGTTTTCCTGTCCGAGCTGGACACTTGTTGCTAGACAATGCTTCTTCACAGTGTGGACTATGGAACTTGGCTGCTAGATCATTAGGAAGCCTTCTTTTCCCCTCTGAGGATCACAGTTGTTATTCCCTGTTTTCTCTTAGGACTTTGGTATTTAAAGTCTTTTTCTCAGTCTAACACTAGCCGCATCCCTTTATTATTATTATTTTTATTATTATTATTTTGACACAGCGTCTCTCTACAAAACTGTGGAACTCACTCTGTAGAACAGAATGACCTTTAACTCGTAGAGATCTGCCTGCCTCTGACTCCCAAGTGCTGGGATTTTTTTTTATAAGCAAGAAAACTAAATCCATAAGAATAACTGTAAAAAGCTAAACAGGCTGGGATGATCCTCTGTGGTAGACTGTATGTAGTTGCCTTTCCTTAGATAAGGTAAACTCAGAAAAACACAGAAGGCGTGGTTGCTGTGTTCTTGTGTACCCCAGTTGATGTAGTTTTTTTTTTTTCCCCCACTTTGGTTTTTTTTTTTTTTGTTTTTTTTTTTCGAGACAGGGTTTCTCTGTATAGCCCTGGCTGTCCTGGAACTCAGAAATCAGCCTGCCTCTCCTCCCAAGTGCTGGAATTAAAGGCATGCACCACCACTGCCCGGCTAAAACTCTGGCCGATGTAATCTTGAGAGCTGAGCTGGGGCAGTGGAGAAGGGAAGTGGGTGCCTCAGTTTTGAAACCAAAAACATACTGGCATACACTGTACAACAGGGTTCTGGTTAACAATAGACCACATGCAATAGTGATCCCACAGATTGTATCAATTGGTGGGGTAATATACCTTGTGACATTTGCACTTTGCGACATCGCACTATGAGGAGATAACCTATGAGCATACTGGGCCAGGCAGTGGTGTCCACTGCCTTTAATTCCAGCACTGCCAAAACAAACAAACAAAAAAGATACTGGTTATTTAGAGACAGGGTTTCCTGTGTAGCCCTGGCTGTCCTGGAACTCACTTGTAGACCAGGCTCTCCTTGAACTCAGCCGCCTGCCTCTGCCTTCCCATTCATTGCTGGGATTAAAGGCATGAAACACCAACTCCTCCCAAGCATACTTAGTGGAACGTGTTCTTCCTCATCCTTAAACAATACTCAGTAGCTCCCCCTGAACTAAGATCACAAGGATGAGTTTTCTAGGCAACCCACTTACTCTGTTAAGATGCAGAACTGTGAGTTTGGGGTTCTGTGTTGTGTGGCCTTCAGCTCTCCTTGGCTTCTGGAGGGGATTGCTGAAACTGGGGCATGCTATTTGTTTTTAAGGCTAAGCTTTGGTCCTTAGCAGTTAGGTAGAAACTGCAGAGGATGGATAAATGGGCCCCTGCACTATTCAGCTCCTAACTGCTTGGGAGAAAGGGGTAGCTGGATATCAGAGGACTCAGGGAAAGCTGCAGGTCTGGGGTTTTTTGTTTGTTTGTTTTGTCTTTAGCTTTTGGGGACAGCTTCCCTTGTGGGTCACCCCTCACCCTTATATCCTGAGTTCTTACTCCCCTGCCACCTTCCCTCCCCTGGATCTGGTCCTTGGACATCTAAAGTCCTGTCAGTGCCTTCTTGGAGATCACAGGTGGCAGAGACAGGACTCTCTTTAGGATGGGAGCAATATTGGATGTCCCAAATTCCAGATGGATCTTTCCTTGGGGCTTTTTGTCCAGTGCCCCTTTTTGCTTTGAAAACTGCATCTCACTGGTTGTCGAGGCCATGCTTGAACTCCTGAGTACGTATGATCCTCTTGCCTCATCCTTTCAAGTAGTTGGGACTAACGTGATACATGTTATACTCTGAGCATTCATTCTGACTGGGCTCTCATGGATCCTGGGGTCTGCGGTCCTGTTGGTATCCAGAGGAACCAAGGGATAGCTTTGACGGCCCCTAGGCTTACTTCTTGAGGACTGGGGAGCCACAAGTTGGGTTTATTATTTGCCAGTAGTACGGTGCTAACCATCCCAGTGCTGAAGGAGACAAGTTGCTGCTTTTCTGTCCTTACAGTTGAGCTCAGAGGGCCTCAGCACCCCTGCAAGATCACTGATCATTTCTCTAAAATTAAAAATATAGTTATTGGGGCTGGAGAGATGGCTCAGTGTTTAAAAGCACTGACTGCTGTTTCAGAGGTACTGAGTTCAATTCCCCGCAACTACATGGTGACCTACAATCATCTGTAATGGGATCCGATACACTCTTCTGGTGTGTATGAGTAACAGTGTACTCATATACATAAAATAAATAAATAAATAAATAAATCTTAAGAAAAAAGAACGAACAAGCAAAATTTTAAAAAATATATAGTTATTGAACTGGAGAGATGGCTCAGAGATTTAAGAGCACTGGCTGTTCTTCCAGAGATCTGGAGTTCAATTCCCAGCAATCACATGGTGGCTCACAACCATCTATAATGAAATCTGGTGCCCTCTTCTGGCATGCAGGCAGAATACTCTACATAATAAGCAAATATTAAAAAAAAAAAAAAGACAAGTATAGCTGAGCAGTGGTGGCGCACGCCTTTAATCCCAGCACTTGGGGGGCAGGGGCAGGCAGATTTCTGAGTTCGAGGCTAGCCTGGTCTACAGAGTGAGTTCCAGGACAGCAAGGGCTACACAGAGAAACCCTGTCTCGAAAAAACAAACAAACAAACAAACAAAAGACAAGTATAAATAAAGTTATTACATTTCTTTGTGTATGTGTGTAACTATGTAAATGTAATGGAGGTCAGAGAACAACTCTGGCAGTCTGCTCTATAAAGTACCATAGGACTTTCCAGGATTAATCTCAGGTCTTCAGACTCGGCTATAGATGCCTTGTCCACTGAGTTGTCCGGTAAGCTCCATTTCTCAAAAGTCTTCAGGGCTATTGATTTTTCTCCCTAGCTCCTGACTTGCTTTTGTCCTTTAATCAAGCTCACACTGAGACATTGGGCCCCTTGTCTGCCCACCCTGACTTCTGTTCTCTCCTCAGGCTGGCTACTGTTTGGGTACCACCCTGAGCTCCTGGAGGCTGCATTTCATGGAGGAGCATTCCCAGTCCACCATGGTAATCCCTATGGGCTGCCCAGGGGGTGGGCCTTGTTAGGCCTGTGGCTGTGTTTGGCCTTGCTGACCCTCCTGTTATCTCCCACCCTGTGTAGCTGATAGGGATTGCAATTGGCACCTTCCTGACGCTGGCCTTCGTTGGTATTACCTTCTTTTTTGTGTACAGAAGAGTGAGCAGATTGAGTGAGTACCTTGGTTTGGACTCTGGCTGAACAGTGGGGATTTTGTTGCATTTGTGTCCTAAGAGGTATTTAGAGCTTCTTTTAGCTTCCGTCAAAGCCTTGTTAGAATGTGCTTGTCTACTTGGGTTCAGCTTGACATTCCCAGTCTGTCCAGAGCTAGGATCCAGTAAGAACAGAAGAAACTCCTTAGTCTTCTAAGATGAGTCTCCTATGTTACCGCTTTTCCGGCTGTTGCCAGGAGCGGTAGCCAGGGACAGGGTTTATCATTAGCACCTTCATGTTCAGGGCTTCTCCTGTGCTTGCAGTTTGTTGTAGTTGCAGCCACGTTCACTACACAGCCATTCGAGGATAGTCACCCAGATCCCTGCTATCTCATATGCTCCCTCTCTCTTCTCACAGGACAAGCAGAAGCCACCCCTCAGTACAGGTTCCGGAAGAGAGACAAAGTAATGTTTTATGGCCGGAAGATCATGAGGAAGGTAACTTGCATGGAAGCCCTGGGTTGCACAAGACAGTGGTGAGAATCTCTTCTAAACAGTCCTTTGTGGAATGGGGATCTGCTGCTCGCAAGCCCTCAAGCTCCTGATCTCTGCAGCTCCTGATACATGGTGCTATCTGCTCTGGTCCCAGGGCTTCTGCTGCTGGGTACAGGATTTAGGAGATGGTTTAAGTCATCCTGAGTATTATCTAACTCCCTGTAAGAACATCCACATTTTACCTAGAAATACCTCACTTGCCCTGGAGGCAGCCAGGGAGGCATGGTGTTGGTAGATGTATATCTGGCTTGAAACACGTGAACTGCTTTGGCAACTGCTAAGGACAGGGGCACTTGGGCTTTCTGATGTGCTGGTTTGTGTTAATAAGAAATGGGATAGGAAACTGCTTTTCAGAAATATTCCTGGGTACAGAATGGATAGGCACAGAGCATGTGTTTGCCCCAAGGTAGGTGGTCATTGCCAGATTGGGAAAGGAGAGCCACAGGACTCATGTCCCAGGAACGCTGGTAGAATAGTGCCATGTCTAATGACTACAATTATCTTAAGGTAAAAAACTGTGGCCTCTTTTCTATGTTTGTGGGAGTTCCAGATCATAACTCTGTAGTCCTCCTGCACTGAGGGTCAGGGACTGGTGTCTAGGGATGAGCAGGCTGGTCTGAGTCCTTGTTAGTTGCCATAGCTGGTCCCTTCGGCTTTCTTTCCCTCCCCTCAGGCTTGGCCACTTTAGGGCACTGAGGACTATTCTGTGGGGTTTATGGGACTGTGTGGTGTGCTCTTGTCCAAATGGCATCCCTCCTTGACTGCTCTATCTCCTTCAAGAAACTAGGCGGGTAGGTGGGGGTTGATAACTCAGGTCAGGAAAGTAGCAAATCATAACCAGGTCCAGGGGACAGACTCTGAGCCTGAGAGCTTAGACCTTGCCAGTCACAGTGTTGGTACCCTGTCTTTCTCTTGGTTCTGCAGGTGACCACACTCCCCCATACTTTGGTTGGGAATACCTCTGCACCCCGGCAGCGAGTCAGGAAGAGGACCAAAGTGTTGTCTTTGGCCAAGAGGTACTGAGAATTCCCTTATGGTTCTTACCATTGCTGTGGGTCCTCTCATGTCAGAACACACCAAGGCAGAAGCTTCTCTGGGCTTCGAAATTTGAGTATCGGGTACCCAATAGTATTGGGTTTGGGTTCTGTGATTTCATTTGTTTGTTTGTTTATTTATTTATTTATTTATTTGGTTTTTCAAGACAGGGTTTCTCTGTGTAGCCCTGGCTGTCCTGGAACTCATTCTGTAGACCAGGCTGGTCTCGAACTCAGAAATCTGCCTGCCTCTGCCTCCCAAGTGCAGGATTAAAGGCGTGCACCACCACTGCCTGGTGGCTCCATGATTTCTTATTTAAGTGTCTCTGCTTTGCAGGATTCTGCGCTTTAAGAAAGAGTATCCTACTTTGCAGCCAAAAGAGCCCCCACCCTCCCTGCTTGAGGCTGATCTTACAGAGTTTGATGTGAAGAACTCTCATCTGCCATCAGAAGTTTTGTACATGTTGAAAAATGTTCGGTAAGTCAGTGGGTGGGCAGCTAGAGGGTTTCGTCCAGGGCATGTCTCTGGAGGCATCCACTTTCCTTCCTTGGATTGTCTTTAGTGTAGCTTTCCTATGTCAGGGATGGTTGGCAAAACTTATTGTCTTCCCACCTCGAGACTGTGGCTTCCATGCTTCATGGTAGCAGAAATGTTCAGCAGAGTCAGGGTGCATTGGGTGTGTGGAATCCCGTGGTCAGCTCACCTGTTTAGCTGTTCCTTCCTGTTCTACTCAATACTTGGCAGCATTTTTATCCCTAGTAGCAAACTCAAGAGTAAGTGTGAGAAGTTGTGTGTGGTTCAGAAACTGCAAGCTGGCTCCCACACTCCACCCCACCACTCTTTCACCTTTCCTGACAGGATCTTGCTGTGTAGCCTAAGCTGGCCTTCAGCTTGCAATCCTGTGGCTCATCCTCCCAAATGCTGACATTCGTGTACCATTCTGTCAGCTTCCTGTTTTTTAAGGATACATTATTTTTACCTTTTGAAATATTATTGTTGGGGGGGGATAATGTACAAGTGAAGGCAGGTACACACGAGCCACAGCACGTATGCGGAGATCAGAGGATAGTTTTGTGGAGTTAGTTCTCCTCTTTCCATCTTCATGTTGTGTGGTTTGAATAAGAATGACCCCCCACAGCTGGGCAGTGGTAGTACACGCCTTTAATCCCAGCACTTGGGAGGCAAAGGCAGGCAGATTTCTGAGATTTCTGAGTTTGAGGCCAGGCTAGTCTACAGAGTGAGTTCCAGGACAGCCAGGGCTACACAGAGAAGAAACCCTTCTCAAAAAAAAAAAAAAAGAATGACCCCCACAGGCTCATATATTTGAATTCTTAGTCATAAGGGAGTGGTACTATTTCAGAAGTATTAGGAGGTGTGGCCTTGTTGGAGAAAGCGTGTCACTGGGGATGGGCTTTGAGGTTTCAAAAGGCCCTGACCCCACCATATACATGTCTGTGGATCAGGATGTAGCTCTCAGCTACTGCTCCTGCATCATGCATGCCACCATGCTTCTACCATGATGATAATAGACTAAACCTCAGAAACTGTAAGCAAGCCCTCAGTTAAATTCTTTTGTAAGAGCTGCCAGGGTAATGATGTCTCTTCACAGCCTTAGAACTATGACTGAGGTATGTGGGCTCTGAGAATTGAACTGCAGGTTGGGAGACTTGTGGCACAAGTGTTTTCCCTGCTGAGCCACCTCATGGCCCATGTCCCTCTTTTTTTATGCTTGTACATCATTGGGGAGGGGTTTTTGCCTTCTGTTTTGTGTTTGCCTTACATTACTACTCATAGTGAGAAGTTTTTGAGTTGATAGTTATCTCAGAAGTTTAAAATTCTGATTGCCTAGAATGCCAGATGAGCTGAATCAGCCTTATAGAGATCTAGGCTAGCCCTGGCTCTACTGCTAGTGGGGACAGTGGCCTATATCCCCTTCCCTTCCTTCATTGAGAGCATTTGTTCTGTTTGTTGCAGAGTTCTAGGCCACTTTGAGAAGCCACTATTCCTGGAACTTTGCAAACATATGGTCTTTGTGCAGCTGCAAGAGGGGGAGCATGTATTCCAGCCTGGGGAGCCGGACATCAGCATCTATGTGGTTCAGGATGGACGGCTGGAGGTCTGCATCCAAGATGCTGTGAGTCAGTGGCCAGGGTGGGGCGAGGGCAAGGTCTGTAACTCCTGACCTAGGGGATCCTACACTCTCACACAAATACACATGCAGTCAAATCACTAATGTACGTTAAAAAAAAAAAAAAGTTAGTGTAGAATTTTAACCTTAGTTCCTTGGAAAAATCAAGTCTTATCCATTGTTCAAACACAGTTGCTATTTTTATTTTGGTAACACAAAACACACACATACATACATTGAGACACTTTCATTCAGTAGTCCAAGGACAACCTGGAACTCACTGTGTAGTGCAGGCTGTCCTCGAGTTCATGGCAGTCCACCTACCTTGGCCTCTTGAGTGCTGGGATTACAGTCCTGAGCCAACACACCTGACATGTCATCTTTGTTTTTTTTTAAGATTTATTTATTTTTATATATATGTGTATTTTGTCACTATCTTCACCCACACCAGAAGAGGGCATCAGATCCCATTATAGATGGTTGTGTGCCACCATGTGGTTGCTGGGAATTGAATTCAGGAGATCTGGAAGACCAGTCAGTGAGCCATCTCTCCAGCCCCTGACATGTTATCTTTACTGTTAGGCACATATAAGTCTCTGATTCAAAAATATTGTAATTTTTATTGATTATAACTAAATTTGGTTACAGTTTTCTACAGTGGCCTCATTTGTAGTCAGTCTAACTAATTAATTTAAGCTGTGTATTGGGAAGCTGTGGCTGAGTTTGACAGGATTTTTTTTTGTTAGTCCTCTACTGTGTGTGCGTGTGCATGAGTGTGTATGTTAGGCTTCCTATTGCTGTTATAAAATACTGACTAAGAGCAACTTGGGGAGGAAATGGTTTATTTCAGCTTATAGTTCCATATCACAGTCTATCATCAAAGAAAGGCAGGACAGGAACTCAAGACAAAAACCTAGAGGTAGGAACTGAAGCAGGAGCTGTGGAAGAATGCTACTTACTGCCTTTCCCCTCCCATGTAAAGGCCAGAGAACAATGTTTGGAAATTTGTTCTCTTCTTTTACTGTGGGGCTCCAGGGATCAAATGCAGGTTGTCAGTCTTGCAGGGCAGTACCTTTAACCACTGAGCCATCTCACTGGGCCATACTTGACACTTTGGGGGTGTTGGGGGTGGGGACAGTCTCACTATCTGTGGCAATACAATATTATGGAAATAAATGCTACTTTTAAAGAGACTAGAACTTGGGGCTAGAGAGATGGCTCAGTGGTTAAGAATACTGACTGCTCTTCTGAAGTCCTGAGTTCAAATCCCAGCAACTACATGGTGGCTCACAACCATCCTTAGTGAGATCTGATGCTCTCTTCTGGGGTGTCTGAAGACAGCTGCAGCTAGCAGGCTGGAGTGAGCGAGCAGGCCAGAGTGAGCCTGAAGACAGGTACAGCTGAGTGTTGGCTCAGTGGTTAAGAGCACTGACTGCTTTTCCGGAGGTTCTGAGTTCAAATCCCAGCAACCACGTGGTGGCTCACAACCATCTGTAATGAGATTAGATGCCCTCTTCTGGTGTGACTGAAAATAGCTACAGTGTACTTACATATAATAAAAATAAAATTAAAAAAAAGAGAGAGAGAGAGACTAGAACTTGTTCTGGACCTTATAGTTGATAATATACTGTGAGTGACTTGAGACAGTACTGATACCCTATTGCGCACTCAGCCTGTTTGTTTAGCCAGCCTTTAAGAGAACAGTGTAACAGCCAACCCTACTTGCTTTGGATTTCCTCCACATCAACTTTTACAAGCTAAGCTAATATATAGCTGTAGTTTTAAATTATCTGTTTCTTCCATACTCCTGACCTACAAATAATGCTTGTATATATATGTATATACATATGTATACACATATACATACACATGTATCGTGTTCAAGACAACATGTAACCCTGGCTGGCTTGGAAGTCACTATTCAGACCAGGCAGGCTTATAGTTCTCAGAAATCTGCCTGCCTCTGCCTCCCAAGTGCTGGGGTTAAAGGCCACCACCACCCAGTGTTTGTTATTTGTGTATGTATGTACATGTGTGTATGTGTGTGTGTATCTATGTATTTTAACATTTACCATCTTCCTTCAAGCTTATGAACTAAGCAGGTGATTATGAGCCCCCTGAAGTGGGTGCTGGGAACCCAGCTTGGATCCTGTGGAAGCTCAGCAAGTACTCTAGTGTTGAGCTATTTCTGTAGCTCTGTTTATGGTATGTCTTAATCCTGCTGACTCCAGCCAACTGTTCTGGGTGCCAGCTGGGCCTCTTTGCCCTGTACTGACACCTGTCACTCTGTTCTCTAAGCATAGGATGGTACCGAGGTGGTGGTCAAAGAGGTCCTGCCAGGGGACAGTGTCCACAGTCTCCTCAGCATTTTGGATGTGATCACGGTGAGTATCCTCTACCGCGTCCCTGCCGTAGGTGCCCAGGCATCTCTGACTAGCCCTCAAGGTCTGTGCTTCCTGTCTTGCTAGAGCTCACATGAGTTCTGTTCTGTATCTGTACAGGTGAGAGGGGCTGTCTAGGATGAGAAGGGCCCTCACCCTGTAGTTAAGGAGGTGTCTATGGGAACAGCTTTGACATTGTGTTTAAGATAGAATGTACTGAACTAACTAGTACCCTCGGAGCTCCCAGGGTCTCAACCACCAACCAAGGACTGCACATAGAGGGG
>NW_022196897.1:12583736-12613749 GCF_008632895.1 Mastomys coucha
AAAAAAAAAAAAAACAAAAGCAAAAAACAAGTGTGTGCTACTGCCCCCCAACATTCTTCACTTTTTTTTTAAATTTATTTTTATTTTTTTTTATGAGTACACTGCAGCTGTCTTCAGATACACCAGAAGAGGCTATTGGATCTCATCATAGATGGCTGTGAGCCACTATGTTGTTGCTGGGAATTGAACTCAGGACCTCTGGAAGAGCAGTTAGTGCTCCTAACTGCTGAGCCATCTCTCCAGCCCCACACTATTTGTGTCTTATTGTATTTGTTCACATACAGAAGTGAACAGAACAATCATGTCAGCCTGTATCTCTCTCATTTGCTGGGCTCAAAGGCACCTGACAAAAACAATTAAGGAAGGCAGGGCTCATTTCAGCTCACAGATTAAAGGTGTGGCCCACTGTGAGAAGGAATGAGACCCCTGGCTTAGTGCTGCCCTACATTCAAGGTGGGGCTTCTCTCTAAGTTAAAACCTTTTTAGAAACATTTTCTCTCTCTCTCTCTCTCTTTTTGTTTGTTTATTTGTTTTTGTTTTTTGAGACAGGTGTTACCGTCCAGCGGTAACCATAGGAAGGGGTTTACTGGAAATATGGAGTCAGGAGAAAATTGGCTAGCCATAATTAATCTTACCCACGTGGAAGGCACCTTAAAAATTAGACAGCACTCAAGAGGTATGATCATCCAGCCATATTGCATTTAATGGTCTCTTTGTTACCAGCCATCAGGTAGACTAGGTGAGGCAAAACCCCTCCCCCAAGTTCGTCAGCATGCGGGTCCAATCAGCAGCTTCTTATTCAGTCTCTGGAGGTGGGACTTCCGATGTAACTGGAAGGCGTGGCAAATAGCAGGAGGTGGGCAGAGAGGTGTGGTTATGAGAGGCAGGCGGGGTCAAGCAGGAGGGTTACAATAGGGAGACAGGGTTTCTAGGTGTAGCCCTGGCTGTCCTGGAACTCACTCTGTAGACCAGGCTAGCCTCAAACTCAGAAATCTGCCTGCCTCTTCCTCTCAAGTGCTGGGATTAAAGGCGTGCACCATCACTGCCTGTTTAGAAACATTCTCTTATACACACTGAGGGGTGTGTTTCGATGGTGATTCCAGATCTAGCCACATTCACGATGAAGGTTAACCATCACACCTCTGTTCTAGACTGTTAAGCAGAGAAATTAAGTAGAGCCTTATGTGAGGGTATTCAGACATGCTGAACCCAGGAGTCCAAGACTTTGTCCAAGGATCACATGAAGAGCCTTAGTGGGACCCACTGATCACTGATGCATAGTTGCATGCATGCAAATATGCTGGGGTGTCTTGTGTGTCTAAACTGTTGCCTATCAGGCAAAGAATGCTTAGTCTTGTTTAGTGGCCTAGAGGCATAAAGACCTCTGTGTCTTACTGTGCCCTACTTGACCTGAGTTGGGGCTGTTGCTTGCTCAAGGGAAAAAGACGTCCATCTTTTAATGTTTTTGAATTGCCTTTGAAAGACTGATGCTTGGCTTTGAGGAAGCTATTATGTTCCTGGTGCTGGAGCTCCCTCTGAGGATGCTCCAGATATGTAGAAGGACTTTGGTCTATATGGGGTAA
The DNA here is from genome assembly GCF_008632895.1 of Mastomys coucha. NCBI lineage: Eukaryota > Metazoa > Chordata > Mammalia > Rodentia > Muridae > Mastomys > Mastomys coucha. The sequence goes on from NW_022196897.1 coordinate 12,585,320, forward strand.
GTAGACCAGTTAGCCACTTGATAACTGCTTTATTTCTCCATCCTGCTAGCTAAGTTTTTGTTGTTGTTGTTTCTTTTAATTTTTTTTTCATGTGTAAGAGGTTTAATTGAGAGGGAGAGGGGGGCAGTAGCAGGAACAGAGGAGAGAGAGAGTTTTTTTTTTTAATATTTTTTTATTATTATATGTAAGTACACTGTAGCTGTCTTCAGACACACCAGAAGACGGTGTCAGATCTCATTACGGATGGTTGTGAGCCACCTGTGTTTGCTGGGATTTGAACTCAGGACTTTCAGAAGAGGAATCAGTGCTCTTAACCGCTGAGCCATCCCTCCAGCCCTAGTTTTTCTTTTAAGCAAAAAATTTTATGTAACTATGGCATGGACCTTTCTTTCTTTGTTTTTGATCCTGGTCTCATTGTGGGTTTTTTGTTTGTTTGTTTGTTTGTTTTTTGTTTTGGTTTTGCGAGACAGGGTTTCTCTGTGTAGCCCTGGCTGTCCTGGAACTCACTTTGTAGACCAGGCTGGCCTCAAACTCAGAAATCCACCTGCCTTTGCCTCTCAAGTGCTGGGATTAAAGGCGTGCTCCACCACCACCCAGCACTCATTATGGTTTTTAAACTGAATGTCATTTATTCCAGCATGTGATGAATATGCTGAGAAAGTAGGTTATGGCTGGGACCAAGGCCAGGGTTTCTTCTGAATTGACTATCTCACTGTGTACACATCAGGCTGGCCCCCTTCCCTATAGGAGGAGTCCATCTTCCGAGTCTAGACAGGGTAAAAAAGATAGAGGGATGAACCCTGGAGAGAAGATGACCACTGTATTACTATTACCTGGTCATTTTTTTCAGTCTTACTACATGTTTTTAGTTATTACATTTTACAATTAAAATGTTTTAGTGTTTTGTTTTGTTTTGTTTTGTTGTTTTGGACAGCCCTAGGCTGTCCTGGAACTCACTGGCCTCCAACTCACAGAGTTTTGTCTGTCTCTGTCTTCCAAGAGCTTGGATTAAAGATGTTCTCTACCATACCTGGAAAGAACTTAGAATTTTTACAAAATAGCATGTACAGACATTTTAGGATGCACTTGCTGTTTCATAAACAATCGTCTGGGCTCCCCGTGACCTTCCAACTCTCAGGTTCTTCTAACACATGTGTTTTGTACATGTTCTGTCTTAGGCACACTGTCTTTCCTGGAGAACAGAGAACCCCTCTTGCCTGCCCATATTGCTCTCACTGCTTCTTCCATCCCCTTGTTTCTAATCACAGGGCTAAAACTAAGACTCCATGCATGTCTTTCAAAGCTGAGTCACAGAGTGTCCCAGGGAAACTGGTTGCTTGTCAGCTTTTATTCTCTTGCAGTTAACATTTTAGAGGTCTACCCTGTCCTGTGCTCCATGAGGAGCACTTTTCTCTGGGAAACCATCCCACCTTCCCCATCCTGCCATCTCATGCTACCCGGGATTCCCTGTACTCTGCTGGAAGGGCCTCCTGTTCCTCCTCATCCCCTTTCTTGTTTTTGGTGGCGCAGACCCTCTGTTAGCTTCCTGAAGAAGGTGCAGGAAGCGAGCATTTGTGAGATCTTACAAATAGAACTGCTCTTCCTTATCGTTCTCTTAAACCTACTACTGTATATGATTTAGTGTATGTAATTTCACTGTAATTTGTGTGTGTTTGCATTGTGTCAGACAGCTGGTTTTCTGTTGTCTTCCATTGAATTACTTATTTTTAATGTATTATGTTTATACCTGGAAGTATGTTTATGTGTGTGCCTGAGAATATGTTTGTGCACTACACATGTGCAGGGTCCCACAGAGTTCAGAAGGGGGTATTATACCCCTTGGAACCGTAGTGCTAGGTAGTCGTCAATGGCCAAGTGAGTGATGGGATCTGAACCCAGGCTCCAGCAAGAGAAGTAGCTTTGTTAGCATTGTACCTTTCTTTCTTTCTTTTTTTTTTTTTTTAAGATTTATTTATTTATTATATATAAGTAAGTACACTGTGGCTGTCTTCAGACACACCAGAAGAGGGAGTCAGATCTCATTACAGATGGTCGTAAGCTACCATGTGGTTGCTGGGATTTGAACTCAGGAGCTCTGGAAATGCAGTCAATGCTCTTAACTGCTGAGCCATCTCTCCAGCCTCCAGCACTGTACATTTCTTTGGTCCCCTTCCACTGAGTTTTTAATTGTTAATTTCAACTTTATTTTTAGATATTTAAAGATTTTTACATGTATGAGTATATTCCTACATGTGTACAACTTGGGTGCTTGGTAACCACTGAGGCCAGGAGAAGGTATTGAATCCCTTGGAACTTAGAGTACAGACAGTTGTGAGCCACCATGGAGCTTGAACCCAGCAAGAACAGCAAGTTGTCTTAGGCTCTTTGTCATTTCTCCTGAACCCTTTTTCTTTAATTAAAAAAGATTGATGTGTGTGGTATATATGTACCTTTTAATGTAGCTGTGTGTACGTATCCCCCTTTTTAAATTAAAACTATGGTGTAGGCATTGCACATGTGTGCATGTTTGTCGCAGCCAAAGGCAGATCCTTTTTTCAATTCCTTCCCACCTTTTGTTGAGACAAGGTTTCTTAGCCTAAGCTTATCAGTGACTTGTTTCAGCTAGTTCCACTAGCTGACCAGTGAGCTTCAGGGATCTGCCCATTTCTGCCCCTTATCTCCACCTCCACCCCCTTTTTATTAGAGTCAAGGTTGACCTGAAGCTTGCTCAGGCTAGCTTCACACATGTGGCAATTCTCCTGCATCTACCTTCCTAATAATGGAATTATAGGTATGTGGTGCCACACTCAGCATTTAAGAGCTTTCTCCATTCTCCTCTGAATAATGTTGCCTGCTTTCCTGAGCCCCCCACCCCCACCCCCTGTATACTTTTGCTCTCTCCTTGAGATCAGGAGCTTCCCCATCTCTTGCTGTCCATTTGTGTGAGACTGCAGAAGTGTGTTATAAGTGCATTGTAGAACCACTGTCCAGACCCAGAGGACATACTGTTATCTATGTACACAAGTTCAAGTGCCGAAGAGCAGAGGCTAGCCAGCCTTCCTCTCAAAGGCTCAATGGTAGATATTTTAGCATTATAGACTGTATGATCTATCAACAGTACGTAAATTAATAAGTTACACTGCTCAAAACACTCCTCTCTCTCTCTCTCTTTCTCTCTCTCTCTCTCTCTCTCTTTCTCTCTCTCTCTTTCTCTCTTTCTTTCCTTTTTTTGGAGACAGGGTTCCTATGTGCATCTCTGGCTGTTTTGGAGCTTGCTCTGTAGACCAGGCTGGCCTTGAACTTAGAGATCCAGCTGCCCCATGGCCTTCCTCTAAAATACTGTTTTCAAATGAGGTGATGAGAAGTTTTGACCCTGGGCTGCTTGTACTAGCTCTGTGGTTGAGATCAGATCAGTGGTGGCATGTCACGGGTATGTGCTAGGTACTTTGGGTTTGTTTGTTTGTTTATTTGTTTTTCAAGACAGGGTTTCTCTGTATATCTGTATATCCCTGGCTGTCCTAGAACTCACACTATAGACCAGGCTGGCCTTGAACTCAGAAATTCGCCAGTCTCTGCGCCACTACTGCCCTTGTGCTAGGTATTGACTTGGGGTGTCACAAGACACTCTGTTTGCTAAAAATCTCCTTGACTCAACCAGTAATTACATGGATTCATTATGAAAAGAAAGAAACCACTTAAATGGCTGGAGGGATGGCTCAGTGGTTAAGAGCACTGACTGCTCTTCCAGAGGTCCTGAGTTCAAATCCTAACAGCCACATGGTGGCTCACAACCATCTGTAATGGGATCCATTACCCTCTTCTGCTGTGTCTGAAGACAGCTACAGTGTAATCATATAAATAAAATAAATAAATCTTAAAAAAAAAAGAAGCCACTTAAAAACAGAGTACAGTAGAAATGATTACACACTATAATCTCAGCAGTCTAGAGGCAGATGAGTCCTTGTAAGTTGGAGGCCAGCCTGGTCTACAGATACCTGAGATGGGAGGCAGAGGCAGGAGAATAGTCCAGAAGCGTGAAGGCCCCCTAGTCTAGAGTAAGCTGCATAGAAGCAGACGCAAGGCAAGAGGTAAAGAGCTGACCTCTAACACACACTGCACTACATATGTTCTTTTGCTTACGTGTGTGTGTGTGTGTGTGTGTGTGTGTGTGTGTGTGTGTATACTCACACATCGAAAAAAGACAAATGCCTATTTATGGTCCAGGTTGTCATCTGGGGAATCTATGCAGGAAACAGGACAGTAAACTGAAGGATTCTTCCTTCAGGGGTTGAGAGCCCTAGATAATGTTGTCTGGAGGCCTTTTGTATGTCTTTGTGTAGGATCTCATGGGTAGATGAGGATGAAGCCCAGGGTCTTCACATGCTAGACAAGGGCTCTTCTGTAGAGATACATCTCCAGAATCTTTTTTTTGTTTTGTTTTGTTTTTTTGTTTTTTTGAGACAGGGTTTCTCTGTGTAGCCCTGGCTGTCCTGGAACTCACTCTGTAGTCCAGGCTGGCCTCCTACTCAGAAATCTGCCTGCCTCTGCCTCCCAAGTGCTGGGATTAAAAACGTGTGCCACCGCTGCCTGGCTCCAGACTCTGTTTTTTGAGACAGTATTGCAATGAATCCTTTTGCCTCTACTTCCCAGGTACTGAGATAACTGTGTCCACCATACCTAACTGGCTTTTTTTTTACCCTAAGACAGGGTTTCTCATGTCCAACTCTGGCTTTTGTCTTAATCCATGGGATTATGACTATATATATTCCTTTAGAGAGCAGAGACATCAGAAACAAAAGACCTACCATTTCTGCCTGTGAAACTCTTTTAGTCTCAGGATAGGTCATAAGCAGTAGAGCAAAGGTGACGAGAATTAGATTAATATTCAGACTTCAGTCTAGATCCCAGGTTATTCCTGAGTGATATTTGGTAGCAGAGTGAAACATGAGACCCGAGGCTTTGGAAATGAAAGAATTAGAACTCACAGCCCACAGGCACATGGTGTTGTGTGGACTCTATCCAGTTTGATATTCTACAATCCAACAGCTAAAAACCCGTCCTTCTAGGGAAGCTCTACAAGGTATAATCACAAAGGTAAGAGGCAGATTATAATGTCCTATGAACTAGTGAGGGCAGATTATAATGTCCTGTGAACTAGTGAGGGTAGATTATAATGTCCTGTGAACTAGTGAGGGTAGATTATAATGTCCTGTGAACTAGTGAGGGATAGATTATAATGTCCTGTGAACTAGTGAGGGTAGATTATAATGTCCTGTGAACTAGTGAGGGCAGATTATAATGTCCTGTGAACTAGTGAGGGCAGATTATAATGTCCTGTGAACTAGTGAGGATAGATTATAACGTCCTGTGAACTAGTGAGGGCAGATTTTATAATGTCCTGTGAACTAGTGAGGGTAGATTATAATGTCCTGTGAACTAGTGAGGGCAGATTATAATGTCCTGTGAACTAGTGAGGGTAGATTATAATGTCCTATGAACTAGTGAGGGCAGATTATAATGTCCTGTGAACTAGTGAGGGTAGATTATAATGTCCTGTGAACTAGTGAGGCGTAGATTATAATGTCCTGTGAACTAGTGAGGGTAGATTATAATGTCCTGTGAACTAGTAAGGGGCAGATTATAATGTCCTGTGAACTAGGAGGGGCAGATTATAATGTCCTGTGAACTTTTTGTGGGAAAGCATGGTCAGATATCTTATTAGCTCAGATATGGTACCAATCATGGACCAAAGTAAATATTCTACCCAGCTCTGGCTGTCCTGGAATTCACTCTGTAGACCAGGCTGGCCTCAAACTCAGAAATCCACCTGCCTCTGCCTCCCAAGTGCTGGGATTAAAGGCGTGCACCACCACTGCCCGGTCCAAGTGTGGCCTATTGAACTGGCTTATATGGGAGCATGGAGCACCCTTCTCTGACAAACAACTGTACCTTAGTTACATTTCTCACTGGTGTGACACAGTCCTTGACAAGAAACGATTTAAGGGAAGAATGCCATATTTGGATTACAGTTTGCGATTCATCATGGTAGGGAAGGTATGATGACATGAGTGGGGAGGTAGCTGGTCAGATTGCATCCACAAAAGCAAGCAGAGGAAGGCTGCTGAGATGGCTTAGCAGGTAAAAGCACTGAGGTCCTGAGTTCAAATCCCAGCAACCACATGGTGGCTCGCAGGATCAGACGCCCTCTTCTGGTGTGTCTGAAGACAGCTACAGTGTACTTATTTATAATAATAAATAAATCTTTGGGCTGTAGTAAGTGAACAGGGTTGACCAGAGTGAGTGGGGCCAGTGAAGCTGACCTGAGCAAGCGGGGTTGACCGGAGTGAGCAGAGAGGTCCTAAATTCAATTTCCTACAACCACATGAAGGCTCACAACCATCTATCTGTACAGCTACAGTGTACTCATATATACATAAAAGAAAGAAAGAAAGAAAGAAAGAAAGAAAGAAAGAAAGAAAAGGAACTGGAATCTACAAAACCTCAAGGCCTACATCTAGTGACTACATTCTCCAGTGATGCTCTGCCTCCTAAAAAATCGTCAGCCTTTTCTTTTTAGCTTTTTGTTTGTTGTTGTTGTTGGGGTCTGGGAATTGCCACACAAGCCACTCAAACACAGACCAGACTTGGGAGCTGGCTGTGACATTGAGTTAAGATTCTATAGAGCTTTAAGCCTAAAATCCACAAATATCTGTGCCAAGTTGTCCCGCCAATCAGGATTTAGGGATAGGGGATTTCCTTAAGAATATGCCTCTATTGTACATTTATCCTGTTTGCATTGGTTCGGGTATTCAACTGTGGCAGGAGACTTGCCTTGCCTAATATTCATGTCTTAACTTGCCAACCAGGATGTCAGTTATGCTTGTTCAGTTCCCATAGAGGGAGGTCTCGGGAACTTAAACTCCTACTCAAAATGGAAGTCATATTCCAAATGGCTTACATTGGTACAGGTGTCTTTCTCATGTTGGGGTCCATCCCAGGGGCAGCTTATAAAAACAAAAACCATAAAATCTTACTCATAGGAGCAGGAAGCGCTGCCTGACAGTTGGTTCAATTCCAAGCTTATAACTAACTATACAAAGCAGTACTAACTGACTTCTATTGTGATTGGTTTCCAAGAACACCAAAGCACAGAACATAACAGAATCTCCAATTAACTAGAACATGAGAAAGTTTCCTAGTATTAGCACATGAGAAAGTTTCCTTATACCATTAGTAACAGCACAGAATGGCAGGTTAGACAGGTAACAGTTAGACAGGGTTTCTCCGTATAACCCTGGCTGTCCTGGAACTTGCTCTGTAGACCAGGCTGGTCTCAAACTCTTCCACCTGCTTCTGCCTCTTGAATGCTGGGATTAAAGGCATTCGCCACCATATCCAGCTTCTTCAACCTTCCCTAATCTGCCATGAGGTATTTCAGTTATGCAGGAACTTCTAAAGGTCTCCAAGCACTAGAGGCTACAAACCCGCTGACCTCTGTAATTCTGACAGTAGTAAATACTGTGAGGACAGTAGCAGGAAGTCACACCCACTTCTGGCGGGAATTCAAAATGGTGCAGCCACTGTGGAAGATAATTTGGTGGGGTTTTTGTTTGGTTCTCCGGTAGAAATTTTGCTTGGCTTTGTTTTGATTTTTACAGAGTTAAGGATGCAGATACCATGTGACCTAGGACACCCCCCAACCCCTGATATTTAGCAAGAAATAGGAACATAGAAACCTATATGTATACATTATAGCATCTTTACATTTGCTGTATTCTGGAAGCAGCGCTGCCCCTCCTTGGGGATACCTGAACATGCATGGCGGCTCTAGTGAGTGTATGACAACTCTTGTGTGGCTATTTGATGGTGATGGTGTCTGCTGTCTGTGACCTTTTCAGAAAGCATATATATGGGTTGGGTCTTTTGTATCCTTTTGGCAAGGGTTTATAGCCAGGGTTGGATGTTGAAGAGCCAGGCCTATGAATCACAGGAGAGAGCATGTAAAAGCATTACCTAGTACACATGCAGGTCAGTGGGCCTGACCTACAACTCCTGTCAGCCAAACCTTTGCTATGTTTCGCTGTGACAAATTTTGGTTTACATTAAAATTACCAGTGTCTACAGCATGCCTGGTAAGTTCACAGCTATGTGAGTAGAAGTCAGACAGGACCCCCAGAAGCCTCTGTGGGTGGTGGGAATTCCCCAGGAGCTTTCTGGGTTCCTCATGGAGGACTAACCGAGCCATTGTTACAGGGTCACGCTGCTCCATACAAAACAGTTTCTGCCCGTGCAGCTGCCTCGTCCACTGTGCTCTGGCTTCCTGCGGCAGCTTTTCAGGGAGTTTTTGAGAAATACCCCGAGACTCTGGTGAGGGTTGTGCAGGTGAGTTTTTTTAAGACTGGCTTTCCTGTTTACCATGGGCATCTCGGGCACTGGAGCTGCACACTGGCATAGATCCCGTTAGGACTCAACATAGTCAGCATCGTGGGTGAGTCGGAGGATGCAGAATTGGCTTTGCTGGCAGGATTTACTGCTGCACATGTGGATTCTAGGGAGTGCTATTTTAAAATAATGGTAGAAAGCTGAGTGCATGTGTCCAGGGAGGTTTGTTGGCCATCTAGGCTAATGTAATGATGAATTCCAGGGCCCAGTGAGAGACCCTGTCATAAGCAAACGTAGTGGCTGACTCCTGAGGAGCCATGTGCACGTACAAACATCTGTCTCTTATTCACACATATGCATGCACACACATACATTAATATAAAAAACTCCACAGATGCTTTTAGACCTCACATTCTCCCAAAAGAGATTTTTAAATTTCTTACTAAATATTTCATTTTAATTTTAGATTTATAGAAAATTAAAAACACTACTTAATTCCTATGTGTCCCACATTGTTCCTCATGTTAGCACCCTGCTCCACAAATGGTGGGTTGTTGGGCCCTGAAAAAGGTGATCTGTGGTCTGTGGCCTGTGCTGTGGGGCTCAGCAGGTAGTCCATGTGGCACTGCTGGTGCCTAGTCTAGACGTCTCACACCTCAGTGTCTCTTGCAGATTATCATGGTACGGCTGCAGCGGGTGACTTTCCTGGCTCTGCACAACTACCTGGGGCTGACTACAGAGCTCTTCAACCCTGTGAGTGCAGGCCTCTAGCATAGCCCACTGTCGGGATGGTAGATCTTTCTCCAGAGCACCTGACTGTGCCAGCCAGCACAGCCGTCCTGCACGTGGTCCTAGTTGTGGGACTAGACTTTGAGAAGCGGTGGTGGGCTGGCTTTATGTTCTTGTATTTGCACACTGGTGCACTGGGCGACTCTACTGATAGGACTTGGAGCGTGTAGTTGTCAAACAAGAGAGATTGGCCTGCTTTGTTGCCTGCCAGTAGTCCTGTTATGCCATAATTAGACCATAATTCTGGATGAATCTAGTCATCTGGGTACTGAGACTGTGGGCTGGGTCATCAGTCCTTTCCCTGTGTTCCTCTTGCCTTGTCCTCTGTCCGTGACTCCCCTTGACTTAGCACTAAGCTGAGCTATTACTAAGCTATGACTTGGAAGGGTTGGGGCATTGCCAAGGTGCCAAGGCCTAGAATCTCCGATTTTGTACCTCCTGGTAAAATTGCAGCCAGTCATAGCCTGTGAAATGGGGCAAAACTGGTTCTTAGCTAGAAGGGCTTAGTAAGAACGGAGCCAGTGGCTTCATTTACTGCTCTGTTTCTGTACCTGAAGCAAGGGCAGAGGAAGTTACTGTGAAACACACAAGTGAAGCCCCAACAGAACTCCTTCGAGTTGGTACCCACGAGTACGTATGATGGTTTCTCTAGTTTGGGTGATATTTAGAGTTTGTCGTGCAAAGTTGCTGGTATTTTTAGAAATATTCTTTTATGTTACATGATTTCCTTACTAACGAAGAGTTGAGGTTTCTGACTGCATGGGTTGTTACTGTGGCTGTATGAAGAGTTAGGCAGAACCTAAGAGAACAACACACGGAACCTTAACCAGTTCACGCTCTCTGAGCTGCCTAGATTCCGAGTCTTGTCTTCTTCTGATAGCATGCTTATAAGGAACCCAGGGAATTCCTCGAGCAGATCTAATGTTCTTCTCATCCCCCAGGAGAGCCAAGCCATCCCTCTCTTGTCAGTAGCAAGTGTGGCTGGACGAGCCAAGAGGCAGATGTCATGTGGTCTAGAGGAGCAGCCTGAGAGGTCCCCAAGGCCCCCAGAGTTCAGCAGCTCAGGTACTGCTACAGTTCAGGACCTTCTCACCCCACTGTCCAGGTCTCTTCACTGTCTCCAGGTTTCTTCACCTGTCCCTAGGTCTTATTACATGGCCCCATGTAATAAGACAGGTTCTATATGTCATTAAATGAGTTAAGCTGTCCCGCCCCTCAGTGTCATCTTGTCCAGACCACAGAGGTGGGCGTCTTGAACTTGGTACCATTTGTGATTGGACAAGAGCCTGTGGCCGAGGCACTCCTCTGCCTGAGTCAGAGTCACTGGGGGCAGAGTTTTCTGACCTGAGGCTTCCTCACAGGTACCCAGTAATCCTAGGGCTCCTCCCATGGTTACAATTCTTACCCGCCCTCAGTTCCTGTCCTATGTGCCCAGACTTCTTATCTGTCTCAGCCCTCTGAAGCTTCCCTCAGTTAACCCCTCATGGCCTGGGCCATGTTGCATGTATCCAAGACTCTCACCTCTGTCTTTTGGTACTTCCCAGCGTGGGGCTTGCTCCACAGGGTGCTGTTCAGGAGAACAAGTGCTCAGCTTTGTCTTCTGATCCGCACCACTCCTGGTTCTCAAGAGCAAGGGGGATGAATTGCCCAGGCATATTTAATGGCATATATTGCCTATTCTAGATTATTACCACAAAGCTACTTTGAAAGTAGATATACCTTCAATGTCTTAATAGTCCATAATAATCTGTGAAGGATTCCAGGTGACTAAAAACAGTTTATGAAGTGAAGTGAAGCAGCTGATGGTATGAGGTAGACTGGAACTGTCCATTGGGTCCTGTCTAAGACAAGGCTTTGGGCCTTAGTGACCTTGAAACACATCCCTGGTTGATCTGGTTTTCCCCAGAAATGTACTTTAAAATTGGTGTCATTTTTTTAAAAGATTTATTTATTTTTTATATGTATGAGTGTACTGTAGCTGTACAGATGGCCATGAGCCATCATGTGGCTGCTGCGAATTGAACTCAAGACCTCTACTCACTCTGGCCCCGCTCCTCACTCAGGCCCGGCTCCTCACTCCTCACTCCCTGCTTCCTGCTCCGGCTCCAGCCTGTGTAATACTGTAGCTGTTTTCAGACACACTTTTCAGACACACCAGAAGAGGGTATCAGATCTCATTACGGATGGTTGTGAGCCACCATGTGGTTGCTGGGATCTGAACTTAGGACTTTTGGAAGAGCAGTCAGTGCTCTTACCCGCTGCAAAAATTGGTGTCTAAATCTATTTCCTGATTAGTGCTTTTGTCTCTGAAATTTTGGTCAGCTTAAGTGATGGATGGAACCTCAAGTCTTATTCTCTTGAAGACGGTTGAGGGCAGCTCTCCAGTGTTGTCTTCATAGAGATTGGAGTGAGGAGGTCTAAAGACCTCTTTGGAAGCAGACAGGAGCACACAGTGTCCAATGTGGTAGGCTAGGCCAGGGTCCTTTGAAGGTCAGGTGGAACACTCAAGCCGAGGTTTGCCACAGGTGTGCTAATGGTCATCTCTACAGAAGAAGGCCATGGAAAAGGGGGCAACTGGCAGGTTCCTTTGCCAGTTTAGTTTCAGAGCATGTGGGTGGTTAGAGGGGTACTCAGTTCAGGAGGCCCATAAAGAAAGATGTCCAAGAGGGAGGAAGGATTGGAAGGCCAGCCTGAGGCTAACATTCTTCGGTTACTCCCCTGGCAAGTGCTAACAGTGAGATTGCCTAAAGGCCCTGTTTGTGGGTAAGTTATCTGCAGGCTCACAGGGTACTTGGGAGGGCCTTGGTCATGTGCTGTTTGTGGGGACTCTGTTCTCTGAGCCATCGGTACTAACTGGAACCAGACAGAGCTGGAGTAACTCCTTTCTATCTCCCCCAGATCATGGGAGCAACTGCGTGACAGTCTCTGGGCCTATGCTGAAGAGGAGCTGCTCAGTACCTCTGCCTTCCATCCATGGGGAAATAGATGAGCTCAGGCAGTCCCAGGGAAGTGGCTCTAACACTTCAGCCTTCCAAGGTAAAGTACCAGGGCTGGTAAGATGGCTCAGTGGTTAAGAGCACTGGCTGCTCTTCTGAAGGTCCTGAGTTCAAATCCCAGCAACCACATGGTGGCTCACAACCATCTGTAATGAGATCTGACGCCCTCTTCTGATGTGTCTGAAGACAGCTATAGTATACTTACATATAATAATAAATAAAACTTAAAAAAAAAAAAAAAGACACCTTTTGCTGCAAAAGGTCTCACTCCTCAGGAGCCGTGAGGCAGGGTTTCTCACTGGCCTCAGGATTGTCCAGCAGGTAGACTGGCTGACTGATGAGCAAGACCCAAGGAGCTTCCTGTTTCTACCTTTCAACTGACCATTTATTTATTTAAAAGGATTTGTTTATTTATTTTTAATTTTTTAATATTTATTTTATTTATATAAGTGTTTTGCCTGTGTGTATAAATGTGCAATGCATATGTGCCAGGTACGTGAAAAGGTCAAAAGAGGGTGTTAGGTGGCTTAGGACTGGAATTGTAAACAGTTGTGAGACGCCATGTGAGTGCTTGGAATTGAACCATGTTCCCCTCAAAGGCAGCAAGAGTCCTTTAACCGGTGAGCGTCTCTCCAGTCCCTATTTACTTTTATTCTGTGTGTATGATTGGTTTGACTCCACCCATGTATGTAAGTGAACTGCATGAGTGTCTAGTGCTCACAGAGGCCAGAAGAGGGTGCTCGTTCCCCTGGAACTGGAGCTACCAATGTTTGTAAGCCTCTCCTAACTTTTAATGTGTGTGCTGGGGTATAAATTAGTTCTTAATGCTTGTGTGGCAAGTACTGTATTGACTGAGTTATCTCCCTAGTGACAGAGCTGTTTCTTTTTAAATTAAAACAATGTTTAAAAAATTATACACATACCAGGCGGTGGTGGCGCACGCCTTTAATCCCAGCACTTGGGAGGCAGAGGCAGGCATATTTCTAAATTCAAGGCCAGCTTGGTCTACAGAGTCAGTTCCAGGACAGCCAGGGTTACACAGAGAAACCTTGTCTCGAAAAAGCCAAAAACAAAACAAAACAAAAAAATTACACACACAAATAATATACACACAAAATAAATAAATAAAATATGGTAAAACACCTTTAAAAGGCAATGCCACTACATTTGTTTGGCTCTTTGTGCATGTAACTGCTTTTCTTTCTGCTTTTTTGACTTACTATATAGAACAAGAGCTAGAAGAAGCTGACTACCTCGGGCCAGACAGGCCTGGATTCCCAGCCTCTGAAACCAGGAGCTAAACAGACATCTTTGCTTTTTGGCTTTTTGAATTTTTTTTTGGTTTTTGTCTTGTTTTGTTTTGTCATGTCCTGTTTTGTTTTGTTTTGTTTTGTTTTGAGACAGAGTTTCTTTGTATAGTCTGTCTGTACTGGAACTAGACTTGTAGACCAGGGTAGCCATGAAATCAAGAGATCTGCCTGCCTCTGCCATGAGTGCTGGGATTGAAGGTGTGAGTCTCTGCTTTTTGTAGTACCTCCTTCAGATGTCCAAATACAAATGGACTAATGATATTGTAACAAAAATGCTAGCAAAACAACCTTGATGTCTAGAGATTTGAGTCTTGTCTACACGTTCATGCTGTTAGAAGCTCGATCCGCTTGCCCTTTCTGTGCCTGTGCATATGGGCCAGCAGCTGAGCAGTGAACTAAGTCTTCTTTCTGTTTGTAGAAAGCCATGAGGGGGCTACCTCAGACCTGGGGATGGCGTACAATCGTGCTAGGATTTTGCCATACTCAGATGAGCAACTTGGGAACTCTTCGGCTAGCAAGGTATGCCCACCCATGCCCTCCTTCTTGTCCCCTTGTGCCTTGCCTGTTCCCATTTACTAGTGCTGTGGGTTAGCCCACGGCTGACGTCCCCAGAATCAGTGTTAGGTCGAGGAGATGCACGCACATTCTTTCCTCATCAGACCTCTTTTGATGACTTGTATCTTTGTTCTTTTCAAGTCCAAGAAAGGTGTTGCAGAGACCCCCTCTGCCATCTTCCACTACTCAGAGAATTCCAGGGATGAGACTGGGCCCTATGGGAAGACAGATGCTATCTTCAGAGCTGCCACGAAGGACCTCCTTACCCTGATGAAGCTAGATGTAAGTTTGTGGGCTCAGAAAGGGGTGGTGACAACTTCTGATCCCCACACAACCTGCTTCTTTCTTTCTCCCATTTTAGGGAGCACATCCTTCCAGTGCTTCCTGGGGTATCTGTGACCTGCACTATGGCCTTCTTCTTTATCCAGGCCTACCAGTAGTGGGGATCCACATCTATAGGTGTAACCTGGGCCCAAATCAGTGCATCTGTGGGAACTACATCCTCACATATGTGTTTTGAGTTATTTTTCTCTCCTACTCTCCCCCTCATCTGTCTGCCCCCCCCCTCAGTCTGCCTCTGTCTGTCTGTCTGTCTCTCTCTCTCTGCACGCGCGCACGCGTGGGTGTGTGTGTGTGTGTGTGTGTAGTCAGGCTGGGTCCTGTTTTATCTTCTTGGGTGCTATAGTAAACAGGCATGTGCCACCATGCCTGGCCCTCATATTTTTTAATGCATGAAAATACGCATATATACATGTGTCTTAGTATTTTATTGTCTTAAAGATATGTCATGACTATGGAAATGCTTATAAAAGCATTTAATTGGAGCTGGCTTACATTCAGAGATTTAGTCCATTATCATCATGGTGGGAAACATGGCAGCATGCAGGCAGACATGGTGCTGGAGAAGGAGCTAAGAGTTGTACATCCAGATGGGCAGGCAGTAGGAAGATGGAGACACTGGGTGTGCCTGGCTTGAACATTTGAAACCCTAAAGCCTACCCACCTTCCCTATCCCTTGAGACATACTTCTGCAACAAGGCCACACCTCCCAACCCTTCTCAAGTAGCACCACTCCCTGATGACCAAGAAATCTGTGAGCCAATGGGGGCCATTCTTATTCAAAATCACCACAATGAATAGAGGCTAAAAGAACAGCTTTGGGTGTCATCCTCAGGAACACATCCACAAGAGATCCTTTGAGGCAGGATCTCTCATTGACCTGAAGCCTGCTGGTTAGGCTGACCAGTGAACCTGAAGGACTCCCTTGCCACTGTCTCACTTGCACTGGGATGCTAAGTGTATACTGCCATGTGTCCAGCCTTTTAAACATGGCTTTTAAGGATCAAAGTCAGGTCCTTGTGCTTTTAGTTAAGGCAAGTGCTTTATTGACATAGCCATATTCCTAGCCCCATCTCATGCTTTTAAACAATATGAAGACCCTGTGCACAGGCTAGGAAAACACCTGTGTTCACCTTTCTGAGGTGTATTAGTTTCTTTTGTTGTGATAAAACATCATTACCAAGGCAAGTTATAGAAGGAAGAGTTTATTTGAGGCTTATAATTCCAGAGGATAGAAGCCCATCACCATAGTGGGAGAGCATAGCAGCTGTCAGGTAAGCAGGGTGCTGGAGCAGCCAAGGAGACCTCACATCCTGATCCACAAACAGGAAGAAAAGAGGCACAATGGATCAACAAGGCTACATCTCTTACCCCTTCACAAACAGTCCCTCCATATGGAGACCAAGTGTGCAAATATATGAGCCTAAAGCAGATGCTTGAGCGGTTTGCGGAATGGGGAGCTGTCCAGGTATCAGCTGTCTGGCTAAGGTTTGGAACCTATGTTCTATGCTTCCTGTCTATTCAGGTCGTACTTAACTCATTCTTGGATTTCTGACAGGGTTGAAGACTAGTTATAGTCTCATAATCAAACTGAAGTTGTTTAACATCGAGGAAGATGATGTTGATTTGAAAGAATGATTTTCAGATAATAATACAAGTTAAAACCGAAACATAATTTGGGTCTAGAATTGTAATAAGTTAAGATAAATGTTAGAGTTATATACATATACATATACATATATATATAATACAAAATTGGACTAGATGTTAGTTATATATCATATTTTTTAATTTACATAATTACCATAACAGTTGTGCTCAATTTATATCTGAGAGAAAAGAGGCTTTTTTATTGGATGGAAAGGGTGAGATGTTGGAGATTGTATTTATGCTTAAATGAGAATTCACATGTCCTCTCGGAGGGTTTCTAGCAACAGTTGGTTTTTTTGACTGGTCAATAGAGAGCCAGTGGACAGTGGCTGGGCAGGGGGACACAGGTGGGACTTCGAGGATTCCCAGAAAGGAAATGCAGGACAGGGAGGAGGAGACTCGCTAGGGCAGGAGGAAGGAAGAGGATGCAAACATGAGAGCTGTGAAGACAGAGAACCAACCATAACAGAATCAGGAAAAGGCGGCCCCAGGGGTCACTCCCCCAATTTGGTCTGGGGTAGCAGAGGTAAAGTATAGATTTTAGAAGGAAATAACAAGAATATTGGAGGGGAGTGTGTTAGCCACGTGGAGGTTGAGGAGTGGCTTAGTTATTGAGTTATTGAAGGCATATTAAAATATAAAGGCTGCGTGTGTGTGCGTGTGTGTGTGTGTGTGTGTGTGTGTGTGTGTGTGTGTTTCCCTCTGATATCCATACCACCTGGGGCAGGTGGCATGAAGTGTGAGACCACCCTCCAGAAGCTCAAGAGTGGTTTAAAGACTTAACTTCTACATATGAGAGTCATTATCTTGTGTGTGTGTGTGTGTGTGTGTGTGTGTGTGTGTGTGTGTGTGTGTGTATTTGGTTTTTTGAAACAGGGTCCTGGAACTCTATAGACTAGGCTGGCCTCAAACTCAAAGATTCCCTTAACTCTGCCTCCTAAGTGCTGGCGTAGGTTACTACTGCTGGCGTCATTCTCATTCAAACCACCATACCAGCACATAGACAGAATGCAAACTGTAAGCAGCTGTCAATGTACATGTCTCAGGTCAGCCTTCTTCTCTCCAAATAGGCCCATTTGTACCAGGCTGTACCCCTAGATGCCCTGGTTGATTTCACCTGACCCTAGGCTAAGTAATTTATGCCAAGTATGTTCTCTGGAGTGATTGCCATATATTCAGCATGTTGATTGACTCACATAGTGGTCTGTGGTTGGAATTTGGTCTCCATCACCACTGTCCATTGTCCATTCTGTGAGTACATTGACCTTAGTCCTTCAGTCACCAGCATTGCTGGTGGACATGTGGTTGTGAGCCACCATGTGGTTGCTGGGATTTGAACTCAGGATCTTCAGAAGAGCAGTCAGTGCTCTTACCAACTGAGCCATCTCACCATCCCTAATTTCTACTTCTCATAGAAATCTGCTATCACCATTAAGATGTTTCTAGCTTGGGGCTGGGAAGCTGAATCAGTTGGTAAAGCACTTGCTTGCTGTTTAAGCATGAGGACCTAAGTTGGGATCCCCAACATTCATAGTGGGAGTGGTTATCATAGGGTAGCTGTATGTGTTTGTAACCTCAACCCTAGGGCAGTGTGGGGGCAGGGACAGAGACAGGCAAATTCTGGGACTTGCTGAGTAGCATGTCCAGCTGAAGCAGGGAGCTCCTTATTTACTGAGAGACCCAGTTTCAATAAATATGGTGGAGGGACTAGAGAGATGGCTTGGCAAGTAAGAGCATTTGGTTTCTCTTACAGAGGACTGGGGTTCAATTCCCAGCACTTACATGCTGATTTACAACTCTGTAACTTTAGTTCCAGGATATCTGACAACCTCTTCTGACCTCTGTTGGGACTGCATGCACATGGTACACTTACATGCATGCAGACAAAACACTTGCACACATAAAATAAAAATAAATAAAAAAAATTAATTTATGTGCATTGGTGTATTGCCTGCATGTATGTCTGTGTGAGGGTGTCAGGTCTCCTGAGACCGGAGTTACAGACAGCTGTGAGCTACCATGTGGGTGCTAGGAATTGAACCCAAGTCCTCTGGAAGAGCAACTACTGCTTTTAACCACTGAGCCATCTCTCTAGCCCTAAAGAAATTCAGTCAAGCAAACAACAAGTGTCATGGATAAAGACACTTGCCACCAAGCCTGATGACCTGAGTTCGATCCCTGGGACCCACATGATGGAAGAAGAAAACCAACTTCTATAGGCTGTCCTCTGACCTTCACATGTTACATATGTGCTGCTGCCTCCCCCGCAAAAAATACATAAATGAAATAAACAGTTGTTTAAAGGAGGAGATTTATAGACACGGACACCTACTCCCAACCTCTGGCCTTCCCATACACATGTACATGCATACACATGTACACACACACACGCACACACACATACACACACACACGTTTCTGGGTATTGCTGAATGCCAGAGTTTCCTGTTTTGTCAGTAGTGTTCTCTGTAAGAGGTCTGTCTCTTGGAGCCATGTAGTTCTTGCTTGGACCATCCCTGCTTCTGTGTATGACATTGGAATAGTCACTGCTGGCATCATGGGAACCCTTAGGTAAGCCTTGTCTTCTTTCTGCAGCAGACAAGACTGTGTAGCTAATGTCCAACTTTCTGGTTATCTCAGTAACTCTGTAAGTGATGGACGCATCCATGCTGAGCTAGCTCATGTGTCCCCACAGCTTTTCTCCTTTGTTCCCTTCTGTACTGGCTGGTTTTGTGTGTCACCTTGACACAAACTGGAGTTATCAAAGAGAAAGGAGCCTCCCTTGAGGAAATGCTTCCATGAGATCCAGATGTAAGGCATTTTCTCAATTAGTGATCAAGGGGGGAGGGCCCATTGTGGGTGGTGCCATCCCTGGGTAGGTAGTAGTGGGTTCTATAAGAAAGCAAGCTGAGCAAGCCAGTAAGCAGCACCCCACCATGGCCTCTGCATCAGCTCCTGCCTCCAGGCTCCTGCCCTGTTGAAGTTCCAGTCCTGACTTCCTCTGGTGATGAACAGCAATGTGGAAGTAAGCTGAATAAACCCTTTCCTCCCCAACTTGCTTCTGGGTCATGATGTTTGTGCAGGAACAGAAACCCTGATTAAGACACCTTCCCTCTCTGAATTTATTCTCATGGCCTCTTTTATTGAGCTAGCTTTCTTCCCTTGAGTTTAGTAAAGGTTCAGAGATGGCCTGTGTTGATTGAGCCACCATGTAGGTGCTTAGCACCAAACCTGGGTCCTCAGCAAGAGCAACAAATGCTCTTAAACACTGAGCCATCTCTCCAGCCCCTTACTGCCATTTTCTCATGGTGGCCAGTGACTTTTCTTACCTTTCTTATTAGTTTTTACTATCACTAAGAGCTGTGAATTTAAATTTGATTTTTTCCAGGCCTTTGTAGGTATCATGCCCATATACATACAGACACTCAGTCCCTGCAAGTCCGGTGTGCTCCGACAATCCCGAGGTTATTCCTGACCTCTTGAGGCATGTAGATTTTAGGTGGGATGGGAGATGGTACCCTAGTTAGATTTATCTAAGTTGGCTTTTTAAAAGAGCAGCCCATGTCTTGAGACAGAGAGAAAGAGGGGGGAGGGAGGAAGAGGAGAGGGGGGAGGGATGGGGGGAGAGAAAGAGAGAACACTCTTATGTTGGACTTGAACTTGTGAGTTGAAGAGATTCTTGTGTCTTAGTCTCCTGTTCTCCTGCTTTGGGTTGTACTAGTTGTTTGGTTTTTGTAATGAGTATGGAAAGGGTCCCACTTTGGTGTCTTCCCTTTATGCCAGTGATCTTTATGAATGAACTGCCTTTTCTTACTAAAATAATTCTGCCCTGTTCTATGTAAATCTGTAAGCATATTGGTCTGCACCTCTGTGTTTTCTGCTGTGTTCCACCAATCTTTTGTGCAAAATACAATCTTGTCTGTTAGTGGATGGGCCTTAGAGAAGCACGTGACACAGCCAGATTCGTGTGGCCTCTGTCCTAGCCTCTCAGGCCCCATCTTTTGTGCCTTCACTTAAGTATCTCTTTATATTCCTTCTTGAAATCTGTTCTGTGTTTTAGGACCCATCCCTGTTGGATGGCCGGGTGGCATTTCTTCATGTTCCTGCAGGTACCATAGTGTCAAAACAGGGAGATCAGGTAAGTTAAGAACCATAATTCTAAAGGTCATAGGAGCTGCCTATCCCAGTGTTGCATCTCAGTGTTGGGCAGGGTGTGGTGAGGGTACAGTGGTTGGAAGTTGTCCCAGTGCCACATTGCTGGACCTCTGGGCAGTCACTGTCCGGGCAGCCCAGGGCTTAGGTGCTAGGCTTCTCCATGGTTGTGCCTGCTACCCTGGAACCTTTTCTGGAATCTAAGGGGTTCGGGTGAGAAGATTTGCAATGAGTTCCATAATAGATACAAAGAAGTTGAGATTTGGCCCTGCATATTTTTGTGACTGTTGGATCAAAATATGTGACTCTAAGGGGTAGCTCTGTAGAGCTTCAAAGAGACTGGCTGCTTCATTTCTGTGGGGAAATGGGCTGACATTTATGTAGAACAGTTGAAGGTCATATGAGGAGGGAAGGGATGTACGTCTGAGATTGAGAAAGGAAATTCCCTGTAATTGATAAATAAAGAAAAAAGCATAGGCACTAAATAATAAAGCTATAAGACTGTTAAAATGTTGTGAGTGGAAACGTGTGTAAGGCTGGGCTACACACAGCCTAGAATAGGCAGAGCAACAGCTGCCTGTACCAGGGTGACTCTGTGGGGCTCGGGAAACTTTCCTGGGTTCTGGATCCATTGGGCATTCCGGACCACTATCACATGTATCGTGCTGAAGGTAGCCGTCTCTGCTTTTCTCAGGATGTCAATATTTTGTTTGTGGTCTCGGGGATACTGCATGTGTACCAGCAGAAGATTGACAGCTTGGAGGATACTTGTCTGTTCCTCACACATCCCGGGGAGATGGTGGGACAGCTGGCGGTGCTCACTGGAGAGCCCCTGATGTTCACCATCAGAGCCAACCGAGACTGCAGCTTTTTGTCCATCTCAAAGGCCCACTTCTATGAGTGAGTCTCCTTATTCCCTCCCCTGTGCTCCTCTCTGTTTTGCTCCCCTGTCTCCTGGGTCCTCTGTCCCTGAAGGCTCTCAGGGATAGGCCTGCTGCTGGCCTCCCATTGCTCTTCAGCTCAGTAGCTGAATACACCGATACCCATACACAGGTTCAGTAATTCATTCAGAGAGCCTCCGTGTGGCTTGTGATATCTGACATTTGCTACTTTCTCTGTTACTATATGGCTCTCACCCAGTCACATCTTGTTGTCAGTACATTTTGTGGCTACACATATGTAGGGATAGAGCTGGAGTTAGGGTCTGGCTCATTCCTAGTAGACTAGGTCTGGCTGGAAGGCACAATGGTAGCCACGGAGTGGCCTGCCCACCCCCTTTCCCTAAGGCAGTATAGGTGGGGGTTTGTTGTTGTTGTTGTTGTTTGTTTTTGAGACAGGGTTTTTCTGTGTAGCCCTGGCTGTCCTGGAACTCAGTCTGTAGACCAGGCTGGCCTCAGACTCACAGAGATCCATCTGACTCTGCCCCCTGAGTGCTGGGATTAAAGGTGTGCACCACCACTGCTCAGTATAGGTTGTTATATAGAACTGGAAACTTGGATCTACCTATTCACCAAATATGTCCTTCACCCAAGTGATGGTCTCCTCAGCTTTTCTGAGAGGCCACAGGCTACATCTTCTGCTGGCCTTTCTACTTGTCCTGTGAGTCCCAGAGCATACGATTAAAAATTGTCTTAATTCCTTGCTTTGCGGGGGGTGGTTATCTATCAGGGTCCACATTTTTTCTGAGTTTAGTTGAGCAACCTCCCCTCACATTCATCCATGCTAGCCAGCATCCACATTTGTATCCACATTGCTAGAAGGCCTCTTCTTCATCCATGCCTGATGTCTGCTATGACCTTGTAGCTCTCCTGCCTGAAAGTTTGGTAGATTCTCAGATAGAGGAGGTCAGGGGCCAAAAGACCATGGAAGCATAGCAGCTTAAAAATCGTTTCAACCAGCCGGGCTGTGGTGGCACACACCTTTAATCCCAGCACTTGGGAGGCAGAGGCAGGCGGATTCTGAGTTCGAGGCCAGCCTGGTCTACAGAGTGAGTTCCAAGACAGTCAGGGCTACACAGAGAAACCCTGTCTCGAAAAACCAAAAAAAAAAAAAAAAAAAAAAAAAAAAAAAAAAAAAAGCTAGTCAGGTGGACAGGAGTCACCTTGTTGCTGTGGTTGCCAGGACCCCATGGTCTTGCTTTTTCTCTTTACTCCTCTGACTTTGGCATAGCCTGATCCTCCCTTGCCTGTGCATATGTGTTTGTCTGTGCTTCTACAAGTCTATGTAGAATGTTTCTGCATGCTCAGTACATGTCCTTATCCATATTTCTTTTTTTTTTTTTTTTAATTTTTTTTGGTTTTTCGAGACAGGGTTTCTCTGTATAGCCCTGGCTGTCCTGGAACTAACTCTGTAGACTAGGCTGGCCTGGAACTCAGAAATCCACCTGCCTCTGCTTAAAGGCGTGCGCCACCACCGCCCAGCCCTTATCCATATTTCTGAGTGTGCCTGTATGTTACTGTCTATGTATCCATGTGTGAGTTTTTCTCCATGTCCTTGTTCATATTTCTCCATGAACCTTTGTGTGTATATCTGTCTATATATTCTTGTCTATATCCATATCTGTATGCATGCACATATATGGGTATCCTTGCTTATATATGTACATGTTTGTTAATGTTTATTTATGTGACCTTGTTTGTGTGTTTTCATCTGTGTGTGCATGTATTACTTGTCCTTGCCCATATGTATCTCTATGTGTCCTACTCTCTGGGTGGACACGCCTTTGAATATCCTTGTCTGCATACATGTGGTTGTATGTGCATAAAGGATTTCTTACTTTACAGACATGATCCAGCAAATGTCATGGGGACTCTCATCCAATCTTGGGGATAAAATTCTATCATTGGCCTCTCTGAAGTTCTCATCATCTTGTACTTGCCTTACTGTCCTGGGATGGTAAAGGCACACTAGATAATGTTACATTATCTAGTTCCATTATTAGATAATGGAACATTATCTAATGCATGTGGCAATGCTTTGTTTCCCTGTTTCTAATAGACTGGCAGTTCCATCTCCTGTTACTGGGCCTAGGCCTGGAGTCCTTCCACCTTGGTTCTGTCCTGCCCAGTGTATATAAATAACCCATGAGCTCTATGTATCTATGAGATCCTGACCCCCAGCCCTGGAGCCACCATGATATCCCTGCTGTTGCCCTGCCTTCCATAGTTGGTTCACACAGTCACCAGAGAGGTGACAATGTTCTTGGTCAGAACCCTCAGCATTCTATGCCCACCCAGGTAGACTCCATGCCTCCAGGTCCAAAGTCCCTGTGCATATACGCAGACACAAATGACCCTTCCCGCACTGCACAACTCATCGTACTGGCTGTCACATTCATGAGTCTGCACATGTGGAGCTGGAACCCTGCTCCCCAAACCTGGAGCTTAGGGGTGGCCTGTGCTCAAGGGGCCTTCATGAAGTGGACAGTCATGTGGGTGGTCTTCTGTCCCCCAAATGCGTTGTTCCTGTGCAGCTGAGAGCAGGCGGTTGCCTTGGTAGCATCCTATCTTAGCCCTCAGTGTCACCTTCCCTCAAAGTAAACAGTTAAGAGTCCTGTGGCAGGGAGGTGGGAACTTCTGCTGCTCTCAAACCTGTGACTCTTCTTGTGAGGAGTGGATCTAGTAGGACTGGATGTAAGATGGGAGGTGAGAGGAGGCCTCATGGGAATGGAAATGACTCCAGATTACATGGCAGGATCATGAGGAAACGGCCAGATGTTGTCCTGAGCGTGGCGCACACAGTTGTGAAGAGGATGTCGTCCTTTGTACGGCAGATTGACTTTGCTTTAGACTGGATGGAAGTAGAGGCTGGACGTGCCATATACAGGTGAGACTCACAGATGCATAGTGTACAAAAAAAGCCACAGGTAGACAGTATATAAAGGCCCAAAGGTGTGCAGTGTACAGAGGCCTATGGGGTCTCCATCACTGCACGTCCCTGCTGATGGATAGTGGTATTGCCAATGCACCAACCAGATCTATGCCTGCAAAGGTTGTACAATGAAGAAGGTGAGTTCCTTGTCCACTCCCCACTCTTGGCACTCATGGAAACATTGTTTGACATCATCCTGGGTTCTGTGCATATATGCACAGACACAAACACACTTTTAGCAGACAGCTTTCCATGTGCATACATGTGAACCACATCATCCTATCAAAAGACCAGAGAGCAATCTGAAGTGGCTTTTCTAAGGAATTGCTGCGGCAGCTGTTCTCAGGTCTTTTCCTCTGATGTGCCTTGTTGGCCTCACTTATGCTCAGGTCACAGAGAGACCTAGGTTATAGCTGTCCATTTTCATGATGCTTAAAATTTAAGCTAAAGAAAAGTTAAAATACTTATTTGAAGTAGTACTAAACCCATATATGCAAGCACAAATATTTTAAAGTGAGAAGTAATTGCACTTTATATTATTTATTTATTTATTTACTTACTTATTTGACAAAGGGTCTCACTATGTAGGCTTGACTGGTCAAGAATCCACTGTGTAGACCAGGATGGCCTTGGACTTGGAGAGACTCACCTGCCTCTGTCTTCTGAGTGCAGGAATTAAAGGTGTCCCACCACACCCAGCACAGTTACTGCTCTGCAAACCAAAGCATCCTTGAGAAGTCTGTGCTTTTCATTGGTTGCCTCCTGGGATGTGGTTGGCTGTCATGGAACTGGTTCTGTGAGCAGCATAGGCTGCTGAGCTGAGCTCCTTTGTGTCTCTGCAGGCAAGGAGACAAGTCTGACTGCACGTACATCGTCCTCAGTGGCAGGCTGCGTTCTGTGATTCGAAAGGATGATGGGAAAAAACGCCTGGCAGGGGAGTATGGCCGAGGAGACCTTGTTGGCGTGGTAGGTGCCAGCTACCCTCTTGGCCTTCCATTACATTCTGGAACCACCCTGTCTAGTTACCTGAAGAGGAGGAGGAAGCCTGAGTGACTAGAGGAGTATAACTGTCCCCAACCCTCCCTGCCTGGCCCTGTCTTTGGGCCCCATCTTAGCCTTCTGGGTGAGCCAAGATTCTGATCTCTGGTTTCTGGCTGCTTATTTGCACCCAGGCAGTGCTGAAGCCCTGATGGATAGTATCCAAAGGACTTGGCTGAAGGTAACTAGCAGCTTACCCTAGCTTCCCTGTGCTGCCTCTGTAGGTGGCTTTCTCGGTCCTGATCTGTTAGTAACAGATGTAGAGCTGGATGATGGCAGTAAATTCTAGTCTGCACCTCTGGCTTCAGCTGGTTGGCAGGCTGGCTGGTTGTTTTTTGTTTTGTTTTTTCCCCCTTGAGACAGGGTCTTACCCTAACCCAGGTGGGCTTAAAATTCACCAATAGACTTGAGCTGCCCTAGTACTTGTGCTTAGCCTTTTGCATCAGCTTCCTAAAAACATAGAGGTTTTTAAAAATAAACCCTATATACATTAGAACAACAACTATATATCTTTATCTGTATATCTATCTGGATGGATAGATAGATAGATAGATAGATAGATAGATAGATAGATAGATAGGTTTTTTGTGTTTTTTGTTTGTGTTTGTTCTTTAATGTGTATGACTGTTGCCTGCAGGTATGTCTGCATGCCAGAGAGGCCAAAAGAGGGTATCAGAAGTTTTAGTGGTGGCACATGCTTTTAATCCTAGCACTCAGAAGGCTGAGGCAGGTGCAGCTCTGTGACTTCTAGGCCAGCCTAGAGTATAAAGAAAAAAAAAAAAAAAGAAAAGAGAGGACATCAGTTCCCTTGGAATGGAGTTATAGATAACTGTGAGCCATTTTGTAAATACTAGGAATTGAACTTTGGTCTTTTAGAAGGGCAACCAAAACTCTTTTGTTTGTCTGTTTGCTTTTGGACTTTGTGGGGAGGGGTTGGTGGGGTTGGTTTTTGTTTTTTGTTTTTGTTTTCCAAGAGTTTCCAAGGGTTTCTCTATGTAGCCCTGGATATCCTGGAACTCACTCTATAGATCAGACTGGCCTTGAACTCACAGAGATCAGCTTGCCTCTGCCTCCTGAATGCTAGGATTAAAGGCATGTGCCACCACTGTCCAGTCTGTTCGTATTTTTAAGCCATGGTCTCACTGTCTGACTTTGGCTGTCCTGGAACTCACACTGCACCTAGTGTTCTTCACCATGGAGCCATCTCTCTACCCCAAGCTCAAGTCTATTTTAAAAACCAACAGTAGTTTACAAACAAACAAACAAAAATTACCTGAAAGACTGTATTCTTTACTTTGCTCCTCCCTAAAATCTGGGTAGCTCTTGTTACCCCACCACATCCTGCTCAGTCTACCACTGTAACCCCCACCCCCTGCCCTGCTTCTTCTCTGAGACAGGGTCTCACTGTGTAGTCCCAGTGTCTTAGGTAGGTTTCTATTGCTGTAGTAAATCACCTTGATCAAAAGCAGCCTGTGGAGGAAAGGGATTCTTTCACTTATGCTTCCAGCAGCAATCCATCACTGAGGACAGTCGGAGCAGGAACTGAAGCAGAGGCATGGAGAAGCACTGTGTACTGACTGATCCGCATGGCTTGCTCGGCCTGCTTTCCTACACAACCCAGGACCATGTTCTGCTGCTTTTTTTTTTTTTTTTTTGGTTTTTCAAGACAGGGTTTCTCTGTGTAGCCCTGGCTGTCCTAGAACTCACTTTGTAGACCAGGCTAGCCTCGAACTCAGAAATCTGCCTGCCTCTGCCTCCCAAGGTGTGCACCACCACTGCCCGGCCATTCTGCTGCTTTTAAAGGAGTCTTGAGCTGGGCAGTGGTGGCGCACGCCTTTAATCCCAGCACTTGGGAGGCAGAGGCAGGCAGATTTCTGAGTTCTAGGCCACCTGGTCTACAGAGTGAGTTCCAGGACAGCCAGGGCTACACAGAGAAACCCTGTCTTGAAAAACTGGAAAAAAAAAAGTAGTCTTGAATTTTAGGCAGCTCAGGGTTTTTTCTGTCTGATAACAGGTTGTAGGGAAGCCTCCGGGTGTTGCCAGCAAGAGGCTGCTTCGTCCTGTGCAGCCTCTGTCCCAGGGTTACTCCCACCATGCCTTCCCTGAGCTCTGCCTCACAGCGGCTCTTCATGTCAGAGTTTGGGAGTCCCTGGCCTTAGGGCAGCTATGCTGTGTACAGCCCGTGAATCCAGTCATCAACTCCTACTTGGAAGTTTGCATAGCTGGCCAGATGCTGAGATGGGCGCCTCCATGCTCCAGGGCTCCTCTAGGGTCCGAGGGACCGATCTGATGTGAGGGGATGGTGTGTCTTCTTTAGAGGCATTTGTATCTGAAGGAATGTTCAGTTTCTTGAGACACTTGCCTGTGAGTCCCCTTGCCTGTGTCTGAGAACTATCAGAGTTGCTAGAGGTGCCTGTGGCTTCTAGAGCATCCCAGGGGTTTGGACAGCAGTCACATGTGAGATCCCACCAGCTTCGTGCAGAGTGAAGGCTTGCTTAGGTCATTTTGCTCCTTTTCTTGCTTCCTAACCACACAGCTCCTGCAGGCTGCTGCCCTGGCTACTTCTATGTCAGCCTGACACAAGCTAGAGTCGTTTTAGAAGAGGGAACCTCAGTTGAGAAAATCCCCCCACCAGACTGTGGGCATTTTCTTGGTTAATGATTAGTGTTAGAGGGCCCAATTCTCTGTGGGTAGTTTAAGAAAGCCAAGCAGAACAAACCAGTAAATAGCATCCCTCCATGGCCTCTGCTTTAGCTCTTCCTCCAAGGTCTTGTCCTGTTTGAGTTCCTGCCCTGAATTCCCTCAGTGATGAACAGTGACCTAAAAGTAAAAGATGAAGTAAGCTCAAGGTACTTTTGGCCATTGTGATTTATCAGAGCAGTATAGGCTCTAAGACAGCTTGTATGCATCTGACCTGCACATGCCTTGGCTGGACTCCAGGCATCATTAGCCTGGCCCTCCTGGACTTTGGCTGGTGTTTGAGACCCCTGAATTTGTCTCTTCTTCCTTAGGTGGAGACACTAACCCACCAGGCCAGAGCAACCACAGTGCATGCCGTCCGGGACTCAGAACTGGCTAAGCTGCCAGCAGGAGCTCTGACGTCTATCAAGCGCAGGTACCCACAGGTGAGCATGCTGCACAAGTGCACAGGTGAGGGGAGCCTGCTGCACAGGTGAGGTGAGCCACTGCACAGGTGAGGTGAGCCTGCTGCACAGGTGAGGGGAGCCTGCTGCACAGGTGAGGGGAGCCACTGCACAGGTGAGGAGAGCCCGCTGCACAGGTGAGGGGAGCCGCTGCACAGGTGAGGGGAGCCCACTGCACAGGTGAGGGGAGCCACTGCACAGGTGAG
>NW_022196897.1:12614268-12632686 GCF_008632895.1 Mastomys coucha
GAGCCACTGCACAGGTGAGGGGAGCCACTGCACAGGTGAGGGGAGCCACTGCACAGGTGAGGGGAGCCCGCTGCACAGGTGAGGCTTCTAGCTTCTCTTCTGGCCCAGGTGAGAATTGTCAAGTAGGCACAGACACACACTGGAATAGGTAGGTGGAAGGTTGTAAAAGTGGCACATGAGTCATACTCTCAGATATTCTTTTACCACTGTTATATGACACTATTTCTGGGGACACATGAGCAAAAACCAGACTTACCTCAGATACAGAACTGGTAACAGACAAAGTAAGGACATGGCCAAAATGCAACTTGATAAACCAGTGATTTCTGTTGGGGTTCCTCTGAGGAATATGGCCAGGGGTTACTTACAGGTACAGAAATGACTTAAAGACTGCCGCGTCATGGAGACCTACCCAAGCATGGGTGACAGCTCACAGAGCTGGGACCTGGAGCAACTGCACAGCCTGCAGGCAGCTCAACAGGTTATGCCATGTCTTTCTCAGATAGATCAAATGATCTGAGCTTCTTCCAGGCTGCTCTGCTGATCTGAGGGCATCTGTCAGCAGCCCTTACTGCTTATATGCACTTATGTAGAGAAGAGACCTAGTGTCTGTAGTAGGTTTAGGGATGTCCTAAAGATGTACATAGTTTATTTCCTGAGCTTGAGGAGCTCCCTGCAGAATAGAGGAACCTGCTTTAGAATAGCCTGTCTTATGGAGCTTCTTCCTGAGATGGA
The DNA here is from genome assembly GCF_008632895.1 of Mastomys coucha. Classification (NCBI taxonomy): domain Eukaryota; kingdom Metazoa; phylum Chordata; class Mammalia; order Rodentia; family Muridae; genus Mastomys; species Mastomys coucha. The sequence goes on from NW_022196897.1 coordinate 12,615,004, forward strand.
AGGCTTTTTGAAGGAGGAAATTGCTACACTATACCTACTGCTTACAACAGTAACTTGAAGAGAGCTTTGGTAGCAGCCAGGGACTGGCAGAGGATGAGTACTGAGGCTGCACCTCTGAGCTCTTGGTCAGCTGCTTTTTCTGATTGTCCTCCCTGCCTGTGAGCGACAGGTTATCACAGGAGAGAAGGGACAACGCTACACTCTGGACTAAAACCTACTCAGCATTCTGCCTTAGTCTTGAAACTGCTTCCCAGTGTCTGTGCTTGCTTTCTTCCCAACTCCTCTCCTCCCTCTCATTTCCTCCCCCCTACTCCTCCATGTGTGCGCGTGCGCGCGTGTGTGTGTGCATGTATGCGTATGTGCCTTGTTGCTTGCTAATTGTATATGACTGAACTAGTACAAAATATATTTTTTGTGAATAGTCTAGCAGTATCCCACTGGACCTCAGTCCATTTGTTCTCCAGTTGGTGGGTGTTACAGTGATTCCAGTTTGGGACTGTCAGGTTTAAAAGGCTGCTGCACACATTCTTGACATATGTTATAAACATTCCCCTTGTTCAGTTGCTAGGTCACAAGATAGATGTGTGTTTTGGGAACTGCATACAGCTCTCCAAAGTGACTGCTGCTTCACAGCCCAGTACGATGTGGTTCCTGAGCCTAGCCAGCACGCAGGCAGCAGCTTGCACCAAACATTCTCATGGGCATATCATGGTGCTATGAATTTATGTGTCCTCAATTTTTTAAGATACCAGATACCTTTTTGTGAACTCATTGGCCTATTTTAAACCTATGCCATTTGACACAGAAATAATCCTTAAAAAAAATTATCTTTAGTGGCCAGACGTACTGGTCTGCTTCGCCCTCCCTCCGAGACATGGTTTCTCTGTGTAGCTCTGGCTGTCCTGGAACTCACTCTGTAGAACAGGCTGGCCTCAAACTCAGAGATCCACCTGCCTCTGAGTCCCAAGTGCTGGGATTAAAGGCATGCGCCACCACTGCTTGGCTTGTTTGTTTTTAAATGTAACAGTTTTACTTGTTTATTTTTCATACTAGAGATTAAGCTCAGGGCCTTACATATACCATGCAAGCACCACACCACTGAACTGCATCCCCAGCTCTTTTCAGTTTTTATTTTGAGACAGGGTGTTGCTAAGTTCCCAGGCTGGCCTTGTCTTGTGGTCCAGGCAGGCCTCAAATTTTCTCATAACTCAGCCTTCCACTGCTGGTATGAAAAGTGCATGTTTCATGCTTTGCTGATTATAGGGTGTGTGTGTGTGTGTGTGTGTGTGTGTGTGTTTGTTTGTTTGTTTTGGCTCTTGGCTTCTAGAGAAACATTCCGATACTTATAATAGAGTTCTCTGAGTGATGCCAAGTAGCTGTTTATGAACTAGGACTGCTGAGGTGGGTGGCAGTCTCCTTTTTTGTTGTTGTTGAGACAGGGTTTCTCTGTGTAGCCCTGGCTGTCCTGGAACTGACTCTGTAGACCAGGCTGGCCTCAAACTCAGAAATCCTCCTGCCTCTGCCTCCCAAGTGCTGGGCTTGGATTAAAGGTGTGTGCCACCACTGCCTGTCGATAGGTGACAGTCTCCTTGTCTGGCTTACTTTTCAACTCTGCTCAGACTAGTTTTTGTTTTATATCTGAAAATCTGGATAATTTGATTTAGATCTAATGTGGGCTCTGACCCTATCACCCTGGGCAAAAAAGCAGCCCTAGCTTTGCTTGCTAGCGTGACCCTGGTGCCACCTGATTGACATAAAACACATCAGGCATCCCTGTCTGAGATGATCTGTCCTCTCAGGTGGCTGTCAGGCTGTCTTTGCCATGTCTGGGGTCATGGATGGGATGGTCCCTTAGGTCCTTTGCTACCTGGAGTGTGAGGCTCAGGGCCACAGAGTGTGTACTCTTCATCCTTTGTGTTTCCACACTGCATACACACACACACACACCCAACCAAACTTGTTTTTCCCCTCTCACCCAGGCAAGTTCCTTTTCCCTGGTGACTTAATTTCTTTCTCTTTTGTTGTGATAAAATACCCTGACAAAAGAAACTCAAAGGAAAATGTTTTCTTTTGCTCACAGTCTCACATTCCTTTCTGGCCTAGTAGGGAAATCACAGTGGCAGGAACTAAAGGAGGCATTTGTCATATTATATTCATAATCAAGAACAGGGAGCAACAAATGCATGCGTAATATGTCTCCTCTCCCATTTCCACTTCCAGAACCCAGGTCCAGTCCACAATTGAAATGGGTCTTCCCACACTTAAGTGTAGTCATGACAATCCCAATAGGTGTGTCTAGGAGCCCATGTCTCAGATCTGTCTGTGTTTGCCATGTTAGCTGTACACAGTCTGATCTGGAAACCAGGAGCTCGGATGGGCCCTTGTCATCTGCAGCCCGTGTTTACTTCCGGTCACTTTCAGGTTTGAAGAAGCAAACCCAGTATGCTGTCTAATGTTCTGTGACATTTCCCAGTCCCAGCAGTTCACTGTTTAAACATGTGGTTTAGGATTTTCCTCCTTCCTTCTACCCTAAGGTTGTAACCCGACTAATTCATCTCTTGGGTGAGAAGATCTTAGGCAGTCTCCAGCAGGGATCTGCAACAGGTGAGTCTCAGCTCTGTCTTGGAGCTCTTCCTCAGTCCCATGAACGCACTGCCCCACCCTTCCCCTGGCATTGTGGGATACTGTGCTGCATGACTCCTGAGAGCATCTGGGAAAATCTTACCAAGCACAACTCTGAGTAAGGAGGGCTTAGATTTTTAACAGTACCAGCATATTTTATCAAGCTGTATCTCAATATGGGTGGGCATCACAGCGGAGCTGTGACCTAGCTTCCTTGTGTTTAGAAAGGGAAAACAGAGGATGAGGCCTCTGGAAGAGTGGTACAGTCCGGGCTGCTGTTGTCTACCACGTGCCGAGTGTGAAAAGATGGCGAGAGAACTGTGGGTATCAGGAACTAACACGCCACCCCAGCATGTGTGTTTTCTTCCAGCTCTAAGATGTCTGTGATTTGGGAGCCACTGGTCGCTCTGCTCCAGCGCTGCCTTCTTTCCCTGAATCCCACATACATGAGAGCTCTGATACTGTTCTTACTGTTCTGTGTACACTTTGCCCAGGGCTGTCTCCTGCCTCCACCTCCAAGTTCCCTGCTTAGGATACTGGTTTATATTTGTACCTGCCTCTGGTCCTCCCCATCCGTTCTGCTCATCTTTTGTTTCCTCTTCCACTAATTCTCAAGGCTGGTTCATTTGTGGCCTATCCTTCTGTATATATAAGCTTCCACTAGTTCTCCAGGCTAGCTCATTTGTGGCCTCTCCCTCTGCATATTTTCTTCTGAGACTGGAATACTGAATTGAATGTTTGTTGGAAGGACAAATTCACAGGTGAACATGCCGTTTAACTCTTTACTCTCCGTATGCCTGGTCATTTGGGTCTTATCTGTTAGTTTTGGTTACTTAGCCTTTTTTGGTTTTGTTTTGTTTTTTGTTTGTTTGTTTGTTTTTGTTTTTCAAGACAAGATTTCTCTGTGTAGCCCTGGCTGTCCTGGAGCTCAGAGCTCACTTTGTAGACCAGGCTGGCATCAAACTCAGAAATCCGCCTGCCTCTGCCTCCCAAGTGCTGGGATTAAAGGCTTGTGCCACCACTGCCCGGCTACTTAGCCATTTTTAAGCACTCTATCTGAATGAATTCTGATTTCCACACACACTGTGGATGGTCTCTGTGATCACTCTAGGGAGTGCAGTAGTTCATCACTTCCTCATCTAGCATTAGCGATGTTTTTCATTTTAAGTGGAATAAATTTTAGGAATGACTTTATCAGCTGCTGCTTGGGTCACAGCATTCTGTGGCCCGCTCTTGATGTATTATGGGTTTCATTGTTGTTGTTTGGTTTTTTAATTTATTTAAGATTTGTTTATTTTTACTCTATGTGTCTGGGTGTTTGGCCTGCATGTCTATGCACTACTCCATGCAGTACCCGTAGGGGCCAGAAGAGGGTGGCAGATCCTTAGGAGCCACCACGTGCTGGGAGTTGAGCTTGGGTCCTCTGGATACTAGCCAGTGCTCTTGACCACTGACTCATCTCAGCAGCCCTTGAGATGTTTTAGCCATCGCTTCTATATGCCTTGAGAACCAAAGATTTGAGTTTAAGAACCCAAAACTTCTTGAGTGTCGTTCAGGAGTTGAGAAGTTCTGAATTTAGGAACATTTGTCACTTTCAGCTTAGGAATGTTTCACCAGTAGTCTGGAAATGTTCCAAAATCTGAACTCCAGCGCACCCCAGCGGCATCATTCAGCCCCACGGCGCTTCAAAGCCACAGCACAGCCCTCGCTCCCTTCATCCGTCCTCACCTCTACTCTTCAGAGGCCCTCGCTCCCTTCACCCGTCCTCACCTCTACTCTTCAGAGGCTTGATATCTTTGGGTTTATGTCCTTTGGGGTTAGTTTTGCTTTATTCTGTAGCTTTGCATCTTTTAGCAAATTGGGGGAATTGTTAGTCCTTCTTTCCTTACATCTTCTTTCAACTGTGTATTCTTTCTTTTCTTTTGGATACAAAATATCACAAACGTCAGGCCTTTTGTTATTGTCCTGAAAGAATCTGGGGCACTGTTCACTATTTTATCTCCTTGTCCCCATGATGTTCAAATAGAATTTCACTGTCCTCAATGTCACCTGCTCTTTCCTGTCACCTTGATTCTCCTCTTAGCCCATACAAAGTAGTTTAAAACATTTTTTTTTGACTGTTATTATTTTGAGACAAGATCTTGCTGTGTATCCCAGGCTGGCCTCAGACTCATTGTACAGCCCAGACTGACCTAGAACTGGTCACTTTCCTCCCTAGGCTCCCTCTGTAGTCTCATAATCCCCTGCTGGGGTTGCTAGTGCATGCCCCTATCACTCCTGTCCTGTCCTGTCCTGTCCTGTCCGTCTGTCCATCCGTGACTCCCAGCTGTCTGTGTCCTCTCTCCCACTTGCGTCCCCCATGCGTCCCCCACCCCCAAAAAAGTTTTTGTTGTTGTATTTTGGCTCTTCTGTGTTTTGCTGAGGTTTTCTGTTTCTGTGTGTTTTAGAAGTGTTCTGTGATTTTGTGATTGCTGGCTGTAACTAGCTGCATTTCATTGTTCCTCTGACCATTGTGCTATTGTCTGCTGACTGACTTTTTTTCATTCAAATTAAGATCCTTGGCTCTAGAGGCACATACCTTTAATCCCAGCACTCAGCTAGAGACTATACAAGAAAAAGAAAAAAAAATGTTCTCTGTTACGAAATATTCCTGTCTCCATACAGACAATATCCCTTGCTCCTGGTTACCTAGTAATTTAGTGTATACCAAATTTCTTAATATATTAAATAAAGTAAGGATATATTTTTGAATATTGTATTCTATTTAAATCTTCTGTGGCTGTCAGTATGTGTGTGTTCACAGCCCAAGTTCTGCCCTAGTTTGTGGCTATGGTAGTTTGGTCACCCTGTGTGTCCTGGAGCCAGTAAGCCAGTATGGTTGCCAGGACTCTGTATGCCTTTGTTCTGTCCCTCTGTGGGGACTCTGAAGAATGAGGCACCAAAGAGGGCCCATTGTAGGCTTTTCTACCAGTGCCATGAAAGGCCATTTGCTTCATTCCCACAGCTACCTCTTGGAGCTGAGGGGTGTGTGAGTGTGAGCAGGGGGTGGTGCCAGGCAGTAAGCACTGAGGGCACTGGTCAGGGAAGATCAGGTGCCCCGTCCATGACAAATGTCAGGGCATGCTGAGCAGGCTTGTCTGTTTATTTAGACATGGAGGCACTACCAAACATCTCTCCTCAGCTCTGCTTTTCTTGTTATTGTTTGGATTTCTTTTCTTTTTCTTTTCTTTTCTTTCTTTTTCTTTTTTTTCTTCTTCCTTTTGGTGATTGTTTCTTTTTTTTTATTAATTTATTTTTTGCATCCCAACTGCAGTCCCTCCCCCCCATCCTTCCTCCCCACTTCCCCCATCCACTCTTCCTCAGAAAAAGGCAGGTCTTCCATGCATTATCACCCAAATACCGCATATCGAGTAGCAGTTAGACGAAGCACCTCCCCCCATAATAAGACTGGACAGGCAGCCCAGTATGAGGAAAAAGTCCCAAGTGCTGGCAAAAAGAGAGACAGCCTGCTCCCACGGTCAGGAGTTCCACAAGAAGACCAAGCTACACAATTGTAACATGTATGCAGGAGGCGTAGGTTAAACCCATGGAGGCCCCCTGGTTGTTGGTTCAGTCTCTATGAGCCCTGGTTAATTGATTCTGTGGGTGTCCTTGATCCCCCAGGCTCCTATAATCCTTGCTCCCCTTCTTCCACAGGATTCCCTGAGCTCTGCCTAGTGTTTGGCTATGGGTCCCTGCGTCTGTTCCCATCAGTTGCTGGCTGAAGCCTCTGTGATGACCACTGGGCTAGGCATCAGTCTATGAGTATAGCAGAGTATCATTTAGAATCATTTTCTAGCCTAGGTCTCTGGGCTCTCCAGCCTCTGCATCTTGGCCCTCCAGGCAGTGTCAGAGTTGGGTTCCCTTCCATGGCTTAGGTCTCAAGCTGGACTAGTCATTGGCTGGCCACTCCCAGAAGTTCTACACCATGTTTACCCCAGCACATCTATCTCATAGTCAGGACAAATTATAGGTGAAAGGTTTTGTGGCTGGGTTGGTGTCCCAATCCCTCCACTGAAATTTGCCTGGTTACAGGAGATGGCTAGTTCAGGCTTCGTAGCCCCCACTGCTTGGAGGCTGAGCTAGGGTTACCTTTGTCGATTCCTGGGACTTTCCATTGTACTCGGTTTCTAGCTCATCTCTGAGATGCCCCCAATCCAGTTGTCTCTCCTAATCCCCTCTCCCTCCTTCCAGTCCCCACCAAGATCCCTCTTGTTCCCATCCCAGACTCTAACCTCCCACTCCCCATCCCACCTCCCACCTTCATTCTCAATTCCAGTCTCTCCCACCCCACCCTTGAGCCCCCCCCCCCACTTGTTACTTAGCTTCCCCTGTGTCAGTGGATTGAAGCATGGTCATCTTTTACTGTATAGCTAATATCCACTGAGCAGTGAATACATACCTTGTATGTCTTTCTAGGTCTAGGTTACCCCACTCAGGATGGTTTTTTTCTAGTTTCATCTATTTGCCTGTAAATTTCATGATACTATTTTTTTTAACAGCTGAGTAGTACCCCATTGTGTAGATATACCACATTTTCTTTATCCATTCCTTGGTTGAGGGACATCTAGGTTGTTTCTAGTTTCTGGCTCCTTTAAATAAAGCTGCTATGAACATAGTTGAGCGAGTGTCCTTGTGGGATGAAGGAGTATTTTCTGGTCATATGCTCGATTTGGTATAGCTGGCTGGGTTTTAAGGTAGATGGATTCCCAATTTTCTAAGAAACTACCATATTGATTTTCAAGGTAGCTGTACAAGTTTGCACTCCCACCAGAAATGGAAGGGAGGGTTTCTCTGTGTAGCCCTGGCCGTTCTAGAACTCACTCTGTAGACCAGGCTAGCCTTGAACTCAGAAATCCGCCTGTCTCTGCCTCCCAAGTGCTGGGATTAAAGGTCCTCTTATTTCTTGTTGCTGTTATGTTTTTTGTTCTGTTTTATTTTTTAAGACAAAGTATCATTATTAGGTAGCCCTGGCTGCCTGGAGCTTATTATATAGACCAAGCTGGTCTCAAACCCACAAAGATCCTCCTGTCTCTGCCTCCCAAGTTCTGTGGTTAAAGGTATGCAGTACTAACCCTTGCCTTCTCAACTCTTTTAAATAATACTGCAGTGACTATTTTTATATATCTGTGTAGTGTATATGAGGTATTTATGTGAGATATGTGTGTGATACACATAAGGTATATATGTAAGATAGATGTATGTGTTATATGTGTGGTGTAGGCATGGTACCTAGGTGATGTGTATGGGAGTTGTGTGTGTGTGATGTATATGATGTGTGTGAGATATATATGTGAAGTGTATGTAGTGTGTGTGTGTGTGTGTGTGTGTGGTATATGTATGATGCAGAGGGTATGTGTAGTTGTGTGTGTGTGTGTGTGTGTGTGTGTGTATGAGAGTGTGTGTGTGGTGTATGTATGATGCAAGATGGAGTATGTAGTGTGTGTGGTATATATATGATGCAGGAGGGTGTGTGTAGTGTGTATGTAGTATATGTGTGGTGTAGGAGGGTGTATGTATTGCATGTGTATTGTGTGTATGTAGTGTGCATGTGAAGCACATGTATCTTCTTAAGAATGCAGACTTGTTTCTGCTTGTTACCGCCTGGTAGGCATGTGACGTGAAGTGTGGCTTCTCATCTCTTTCCCTGCTCTTAGGTTTGCTTGGAATGGCAAACCCTTCCTCAACTCTTTTACTGCCCTGTACCTTGTGTCATCTAGAAACACGGTGGCTCTCTTGGCGTCACCCAGCTTCACCAGTTGCTGGCTCTCTGTGTACAGATCACTGAACAGGGCTGCACATAGCCCTGGAGCTCCACTTGGACCTCTACACCTGACTTCAAATCAGTGTTTGTGCAGATACATGTCCATCCTGTTGGAATCATGTATCTGACAGTCTCTGGAAGTTGTTCCTGGGGTGAGGAGCAGAGATGAAGTCAGCCATTTGGAAACTGCCTTTAAGGGAGACAGGCAGCTCAGACCTGAAGATGGGTCTGTATCTGTGTCAGAGTACAGCAGAAGGTCAGGTGTGGGCAGGACATTGTGGCCAGGGAGCCCATAGCATGGCAATGCCACAGGAAACCCAACCCTGGTCAAGTGGGGATATGCCTACCAGGTGGCGTGAGATGTGCTTAGTTACCTTCACGGAAACAGGAGGGACACACAACAAGAGAAGAACCTGTACCAGGATGTTTTGCTGAAGGGTAGCAAAATAAAAATGTCTTTGGTCTTGCACTTGTGTTAGAGGGTTGGCCTCATCCCCTGCAGCTGAGTAGAGCCTAGGTAGAAGAGCCCTGGGTGTCTGTGTAAGGGACTATGGGACACATGACAATCCCGGTCTCAAGGAGGCTCTATCTGCTTTGGTCTCTCCTCCAAGCATTCCTTCTGGTATCACCCAAGGCATACCTACCCCAGAATGACCTTCCTTATTGATTCTCTGCTTCCTTTGGGTTTGAAAATCCCATATGGATAACTGATAATAAAGGCGTGTTTGTTGCTTTTCCAAGATTACCATTTCTAGGTTAAAAAAACAAAACCAAAAAACTGTAAAGAGAAACAAGTCCTTCTTGGCATGGTAGTTTATATACTATTAACACAGACGGATTTGAGGCGAGCCTAGGCTTCATAATGAGGCTGTCGGGGGAGGGTTGCTCTCAGCAGGCAGAATGTTTTCCAGGTTTTCTTGCTCCTTGAGTTTCCAAGCCTTGGAGGTCAACATAGTTTTGGTATTGCTCATGGGACTGCTTTAGTCATTGGGAAACTGAAAGCAGACTCTGGTCATACTGGGTGGCACCCTGCCTCATCTGGAACCATGGAAGCTATTCTGCTGGGGGCCCACCTTCCAAGTTGATTCCTGGTTCTATGCCTACAGGTCACCAGCTTGGATTTAACACAGCAAACAGCAAATGGGACTTGGGAAACCCCCCTGGCAATTTGTCCACGGTGGCAGCAATGCCTGTTTCTGAGGATGTGCCCCTAACGGCCTTTGCTCTGGAGCTCCAACATGCTCTCAGTGCCATTGGTAAGCCACATAGATGTCCTGAAGGTAAAAGTTACCAGTTGCCCTCTACCCTGGGGATGGATCTTGAGCCAGGGAAGCTCTACTCGAATGGAACTCTCCACAAGTGAGGGATTTTGAGGCATTGGCACAGAATATATAGTAGTGTGTAATGTGTTAGAAATCCTTAAGATGGGGGTGGGTACCAGAGACTTTATTAGGAGGGTCCTCTGTACAGATTCGTCCTGTTATAGGACCATATTTTTGGGTTCTGAGTACATGCCAGCACTCTGCTTGCTGGACTGGGTGTTAGAGTGCATGGCTGTGCAGCTTGTTGACCAGCTGGAAAATCACCCTTGGTTAGGACCAGGCAGCTCTGGTTAGGGGTGGGGCTTAGAACAAGAGCACTCTCTGGGCCAGCTCCTGGAGTATATTAGTCCTAGGATGAAGCAAGCCTAGAGGAATCACCTATCAGGAAGAAGTTATTCTATATTAGAGCCTAGGGCTAGGGCTGGCAGGATGGCTGTTCACTGAGATGCTTCAAGCCTGACAGCTTAAGTTTGATCCCCACTACCTACGTGGTGGGAGGAAAAGCCAGCTCTCCCATAAGTTGTACTCTGTTTGCCATACTCATGTGCACCCCACACAACATAAATAAAAAATATATATGTTTAACATTTTGGAAATTAAGAACACATAACTCAGGAGAATTCCTGAGAGTTTCCAAGTTGGTAAGGTGTTCTGATATAACATTTTATTTACAAGTGTTTATGTGATTTTGAGTGAATGTATGATAAGATCCCCACTTTCTCTGGTAGGTTATACAGGACTGTCTCTGTAAAGTGACATAATAGTGAATGCAGACAAGATGCCCAATAAGCATAAACAAGATATATGATCATTATATCCACTTTAGTATGGCATATATATGTCTTCTACCCACACAGACTTAATTATATAAAATAGTGGTATCAACCTGAGGGGTATAATCCCTTTAGGGGATCACATATCAGATATCCATCATATCAGATATTTACATTACAGTTCATAACAGCAGCAAAACTACAGTTATGAAGTAGCAACAAAATAATTTTATGGTTAGGGTAACCACAACATGAGGAACTGTATTAAAGGGTTGCAGCATTAGAAAGGGTGAGACATTACTGATATAAAACATTAAATAATGCAAGTCAAAGATCTGTGAAATTGCAGGATGGCCTCTTAACAGGGATGAATGCTAAAAGTGTGTGGCCCCATCTCTTGCTACTGTTCAGGTTGAAACCGTGGCCTCACGGTACATGTGGGCCTGCTGTCCCTTGTTCTTCACCTCTGCAGTGGGACAGATTTGCCTGCTTAAAAAGTTTCTACTCCCTGTTTCACCCCGTAAACAGGGTTTCTCTGTGAAGCCTGGCTGGCCTGGAACTTACTTTGTAGACCCAGCTGTCTTCAAACTCAGAGATCCACTTGCCTCTGCCTCACCAGTGCTAGGATTAAAGACACGTGCCACCACAGGGACTCACTTTGTATCTCTGGCTGGCCTGGAACTCATTGTATAGACCAGGTTGTCCTGGAACTCCCAGAGGTCCACCTCCCTCTGCAAGCAGGTGCCACCATGCCTGGCTGCATTTGTACAGTTTAACTTGGAGTTGTGATAGCTACATTCTAGGAGTCTTCACAACTATAAAGATTCCCTCATTCTGTATGCCTCTAAGAAACAGCTGCTAATTAAAATTTGATACTGTTGCCAGATGCAATGCAATTGGCTTGTAGTCCCAGCTTCTTAAAAGGCAGAGCTGGGTCAATTGCTTGAACTTAGGAGTTCAAGGCCAGCTTGAGACACTGTTTAGAGAAAGGGTGGACTCTTACAAATTATCTCATAATTGCATACTCTTGGAAGAGCTTGTTTAGAATGATTTTTTTCCGTTGTTGTTTGTCGCTCTAGCCTAGCAGATCTGGAAGCATGTAGACCAATCTAGCCTTGAATTTATAAAGATCTACCTGCCTCTGCTTTCTAGCTGCTGGGATTTGAGACTGGGTCATCATGATTGGCTAGTTAAGAATGATTTAAGTCTCCTTATGTATTATTTTTGGCTTCCTCATGGCTAGGCCCTTTTCCACCTATGGCCGTGTGAGGCAGTTTTCTGAGGTGCCTATTGCTCTCCACTCTGCATTGCTTCTGAGCGGCACGTGACCTTTCCTTGGCTCATCTGAGAAGCATGGATGTAAAAGCTTGTCATCTGCTTGTGAATGAACTAGATTTAGATCCAGGTCACTTTAGACTTGGCTTTGGGCAATCACAGGATTTCAAGCTTTACTGTCGCATGCTGTCCGTGCCACCACCTTGTATGCACACACCTGATTGCAGGTAGGATTGCAAGGACTTGGTTTATATGTCAACAGGAGACCCAGATTTGGAGAGGCAGCCTAAAAGCTTGGCTCATCCCATTGCCAGCAATCCCTCCCAGGGAGCTGACCCAGGACAGGGTGTTAACACTGATCCCTTGTTTTTCCCAAAGATGTCTGCTGGGACAGACTTCTGAAATGGGTGGTTGTTTTCAGGTCCTGTCCTGCTGCTGACCAGTGACAACATCAAACAACGCCTTGGTTCTGCTGCTCTAGACAGGTGCGCCCCAGCCCCTTGTGGTCTCACATGGAGAAATTTAGCCAATCGTCCTGGCATGGTCCTGAGATGGACCTCATTATCCCTGTATCTTGGTGTTTGCACATAACAGCATGTTCCTTGTCCAGCTATACTCTCTACTCTAAAAAGGTCCAGGAGACAACACGCCCCTCTTTAACATATAGGCAGCTCTGCATCTCACTTTCTCTTAAGCTCCCAACCTCTAGACCTGGCCACAGCCTCTGTTCAAGTGCCCAGTTCCAAGCCTCCTGTGCTACTCTGTGGGAGGGATGCTAATGAAGATGAGGAGCCTTAGGAGACCCAATAGAAGGTGAGAGGCCAGCAAACAGGAGGCAGAGGCAGACCAATCTCTGTAAATTCAAGGCTAGTATAGCCTACAGGCCAGCCAATGCCATATAGTGAGATGCTGTTAAAAAAAAAAAAAATTAGGGGCTGGTGTGATGGTTTTGGTGGTTAAAAGCACTGTCTGCTCTTTCAGAGGTCCTGAGTTCAATTCCCAGCAACCACATGGAGGCTCATGACATTTATAAAAGAATCTGTTGCCATTTTAGCACTCATACATAAATAAATAAATTTTAAAAATTATTTTAAGAAGGTGAGATGCTGCCCTATGTCTTGCAGCATCCATGAGTACCGGCTGTCCAGTTGGCTGGGGCAGCAAGAGGACATCCACCGGATTGTGCTGTATCAAGCAGACAGCACACTCACACCTTGGACTCAGCGCTGCATCCGTCAGGCTGACTGCATCCTCATTGTGGGCTTGGGTGAGCAGGAGCCAGCAGTAGGTGAGGTGAGTGCTCAGAGGGACTTCCATTCCCTGAGTGATGTTCATCTTTCCTTTGGTTGAAGTATTACTCAGAAGAGGACCCACATATCTACCACCCACTCTTTAGATGCCTTTGCTGTATTCACTCCTAGAGATTATGGAGAAACAGAGGCCTATTTTATATTCTGAGATTTACTTTTTGGTGTTTTGAGACAGGGTTTCACTCTGTATCCCTGGCTGTCCTGGAACTCACTATATAGACCAGGCTAGCCTCTGAACTCATAGAGATAGATCCCTCTGCATCTGCCACCCAAGCGCTGAGATCAAAGGTGTGTGCCACCTCCACCCAGCTTGACTTTTTCATGAATAGGTAGGATTTTGATACAGACATCACTGTTTGGTCCATTTTGATGGCTGTTTGTTTTTCCATTTGTGAGCGCCACCATCTGTTTATGCAGTCACTGCCAGTTACTTCATAGTAACGAGCCAAGTGCAAGCTGTCTTCAGAGCCTTTCAACTTGTTGACCCCAAAGGGTGTGTCTGTTCTTACTAGATGCTGCCAAATATTGAGCTGCTTATGTTCACAGTTTTCCTTTGTGGATGGCTCCAGGTATGGCCGAAAAGCTCCACGTCCTTCCCAGAAATGAAAACTCTTGAGGAGCATTAAGTCTTCATTTTGATTAGTGTTCTCATCTCCTCTCTGGTCTACTTGCTTAGCTCTCATTTCAGGCATCTCCCCTGCCTGCCTGATCCTGGAGCAGCCAAATTCTTCCCCTTTGATGTGACCCCCATTGTGGAGGAGCAGTGCTATTTTGTAAGGGCAGTTCCCCCAAAAGGTACATCATTTGTGAACCCACACATTCATGAAGTGGTGTTGAGACACAGGGCACACTCCTGTCTCATTCCCCAAGCACCCTCACAGCCATGCTGGCCACTCAGCATTCACAGTTGAGTGGACCATGTGGTCAGAGTATTAGCAATCCCAAGATGGGCTATCTTTATAGCCCAGCTACCAACTAGACCCATTACACACTGTCCTCTCTGGGGCCAGCCATCAGGGTAGTATTGAATGTAGATCTTGGGGACAGCTCTGTGATGGTCCTTGGTTCTGTACTATGCTCAGTGCTCAGGCTTGCCTGAACTTGCTGATCAGGCCCTACTCTTCCCCCAGCTGGAGCAGATGTTGGAGAGCACAGCTGTGCGTGCCCAGAAGCAACTAATCTTGCTGCACAGAGAGGAGGGTCCAGCGCCTTCCCGCACAGTGGAGTGGCTCAACATGCGAAGTTGGTGTTCTGGCCATTTGCACCTCTGCTGCCCACGCCGCGTCTTCTCTAAGAGGAGCTTGCCCAAGTTGGTGAGGCCTGGTGGACTGGCTCAGTGGGACTTGGCCCTGACTAGATCATCTCTGGCCTCCAGCTACATATTTAGAACTGTCTTCCGCCCCCTTTACGCAGCATCAGGGCTTGTGGGTTCCGCTTGGGCTTCTGCCTCTGAACTCTGACTGTGACCTTTTAACTCTTGTGCTGCCTTGCAGCTGAAGAAAGGCACAACATGGTGGGGGCAAAGGCACAGAGGTCATCAAGATATGGGAAGTTCAGGAGTCCGTGCTTGACTTAGGTTCAGGGTCCAAGACTGAGAGCCTCACATTTAGCCAAAGCCCCAAAGAGATCTTATGGTCAGGTCACTATGCTATCCCTTCAGGGCAGAGGCAGACAATCCTGAGACACCTCTTCCTTGGGTCAGTCAGCTTTAGTTCTTTGGGCCCAGTGTGACAACTAGGTGGTGCCCACATGCCGTTGCCCATTCAACCCCACAGCTCGATGGACACCATCCTGCTAGCTGCATCTCTGCCTCTGAGAGTGCTGTTACATACAGGGCCAGTGGAGAGACTCAGAGAGGACATGGGGGCTCTGTGGTCTTAGGTAGTCTGGAAGCTCCTTCCAGGTTTGTTTGTCCTCTGCCAGCACCCCCAGGTGAGCCTGGACCCTTTTGGGCACTGTGGTGCCAATAGGGCTGTGTTCTGGAAAGGATAGGATCTGAGGCAAATCAAGACTTGCAGAGTTTTAGCTGAAGAAATGCACAAAACCTCTGTCTTCCTTTGGCTCCTCTCAGGTTGAGATGTACACACGTGTTTTCCAACGACTGCCAGACCGTCATTCTGACTTTTCTCGCCTGGCACGGATGTTGACAGGCAATGCCATTGCCTTGGTGCTTGGAGGGGGTGGAGCCAGGTGAGTCCCCATCCAACTGTGTGCTATGTGTGTGGGGATGACAGTTATTTCCAACAGCTTTACCGTGAACATGAGAAATATGGTAGTGTGGTGCCATAGATGAAGAGACCCTTGGGCCACTCTAGTATCCTCAGGAAAGAATCTGCATGGATGGCAAGGGTATGGTCTGCATGCCTAGTATCTGGGAACATGAATGTTTATAGCCTGGATGTTCTGGATTCCACTGATGCCAGTTATGTAGAAGAAAATGAGTGTATTGTCTGAGCGTCTGTGCTTAGAAGCATTTGTTTGGTTAGCCATGTGTCTTCTCTTTGACTATTGTCTGTTCCTGTCCTTTGCTGGTTCCCCATTGGGCTCCCCATGTAGTTCTTCCCACTTTAATATACTCTCTGTGGAAGAATGACCTGATGTGGTCATGAACTAGAGAAATATTTAGTTCTTTGGGCTCTGGGTTCTTTAAAGGACTATTAGCCCATGTAAATTCTTGCCCTGAGTTGCCGTCCGGTCCTTCTGAGCTGAAAGAGGTGGAGGCCCAGGGTATCATGGGGAAGATGAAGTGGTGATCCAGATATTCGTGAAGGGCAGCATCAGACTGTACATCTCCCAAGAAGAGGGTACTCTGGAACTGGCCTCTGTGAACTGAATCCTGGCTCTAATCAATCTGGTAGTGAAGCGACACCACTGTATCTTGAGATCCTGGGGGAAGCTAGCCTAGCGGAGTGGTGACAGCCTCCATTGCTAGGTAGGGAGAGGCCCTGGTCCTTCCTTTGGCTCTGGATAGTAGAACCTTAGGTCTAGACCTAGTCCTGGTTTGGGGGTTGATGAATTCTTCACATTGCTCAAGGTGTACTTAACAGCCATATGGTTCTGAGAGGCACAAGAAGCAGTCCTCTGCCCCTCCCAGAGCCAAATCTATAGACTGTGCAGAAGTAACTATATTCAACCTTCCAACAGTGTCCATGCGCTGCTCTCTATGAACACTCATGGTCTGTGGCTCTGCCTCTACCTGTCTCTTGCACTCATCATCCTTGTGAGGTCCCAGCACTGGGCCAGCCAGTGCTGCACCAGCCCACGCTGGCAGTGTGCGGCAGTGTGCGGCATTGTGAAGCATTGTGAGGGTACAGCTCTTTCAGAGGTAAATCCTATCTATGGGGCTCCAACACCATTTCCTTCTTAGGAGTTAGGTGTTTGCTTCAGCTCCATTTCCAGTATTATTGGTGAACACCACCAGAGCATTCACACCTTCTTTATCTAGATTGTCTCTGTTTGAGTTTTCTAGGGTTGTGCACCCTCCAGCCCACCAGTCCCTCATCTTTACTGGTATCTTTCCAGGTGACTGTGGACCTGAAATTTTTCTTTGCCACCATCCTAACAAATGCCTTTGTTTTATTCCCTTGCTTAGCTCCATTTTCTACATCTCCTGTCTTTGTCTTTGTAGAAATCTCATGAAAAGGTTGTATGGGAGGTGACAGTGTTAGCACTGGACCTGTTCACAGACCTTCCCTCTGCTCTCAGACTTGAGTGAGGGTTTGGCCAGGCATAGAATTCAGCATGAAAACAATCTCTGAGAAGTTTTGTCAGCATTGTACTGTGTGTGTAGCTTGGGTAGTGTGGAGATTACCAATACTGTTTATTCAGTGCTCTGACTTTCCTTTCTGGAGCCTTCTGGGGGTTCTTTTAATCTTGTTGTTTGAAAGGATGTGCTGCTGCTGCTTGTGACTGGAGTCCCCTGAGACCGATCACATTTGGAAATTGATGTGGTTGAAATTCTAGGAAATGTTTCAGTTTTAATTATTTTACTTTATGTATGTAGGTATTTTATCCGCACGTGCACCTCATGAATGTCTATTGTCTGCAGATACATGGAGAGGGTGTCAGATTGATTCTCTAGAACTGCAGTCACAGACAGTTGTGAGCTGATGTGTAGGTGCTGGGAATTAAACCCAGGTCCTCTGGAGATTCAGTGTGTTCTTAGCCACGGAACCATCACTCTAGTCCCAAAATGTTTCATTTTTGTTGTTTTGTTTTGTTTTGTTTTTGTTTTTCGAGACAGGGTTTCTCTGTATAGCTCTGGCTGTCCTGGAACTCACTCTATAGACCAGGCTGGCCTGGAACTCAGAAATCCACCTGCCTCTGCCTCCCAAGTGCTGGGATTAAAGGCGTGCGCCACCGGCGACCGGCTGAGATGTTTCATTTTTAAAAGCAGCCTTCCTCTGCTCTCTTCTCCCAGGGCTTATTAACGGTGTCCTAAGAGAAGCCTCTGCTCCCATATCTTTTTAAACTCTGTTTTTATTCTGTTTCCTTAGAGATTTTTTCTCTCTTTTTTCTTTTATTGATTTAAGTTTTATTGCATTATGATGAGAAAAGATACATGATTTCAATTTATCT
>NW_022196897.1:12633044-12633258 GCF_008632895.1 Mastomys coucha
CACTGACTGCTCTTCCAGAGGTCCTGAGTTCAATTCCCAGCAACCACATGGTGGCTTACAGCCATCTGGAATGGGATCCGATGCCCTCCTCTGGTGTGTCTGAAGCAACAGTGTACTCAGATACATAAAATAAATAAATAAATCTTTAAGAAAAATGAGTATTATAAAAGTTGTTTGATATAAAACAACAATCAATTTAACAGTCTTATGTAGA
>NW_022196897.1:12634597-12635717 GCF_008632895.1 Mastomys coucha
CTGTAGTTCTTTAAGGAATTTTTGTGTTTCCTCTTTAAGGGCTTCTAGCTGTTTACCTGTGTTCTCCTTTATTTCTTTGAGGGACTTATTTTTGACTTTCTTAAAGTCCTGTATTATCATCATGAGACCTGATTTTAGATCTGAATCTTGCTTTTCTGGTGTGATGATGTGTCCAGGACTTGCTATGGTGGGAGAATTGGGTTCTGATGATGCCAAGTAACCTTGGTTTGTGTTGCTTATTTTCTTACGCTTCCTCCCCCTCTCTCCCCTCTCCCCAATCTGGTTAGCTCTATTGCTTCCTGCCCTGGCTAAATCTGATTGGAACCTGTCCTTCTTGTGATCCTGGTGTGTCAGAACTCCTCTGATCAAGCTGTCTCTGGGATCCTGTGATTCTGAGATCCTGTGATCCTGGGCTTGTTAGAGCGCCGGGGAGTGGAGCTTCCTCTGGGTGTTGTGGGACTGGCTGCAGAGTTTGTGTCCAAGGTCTGCTCAGCGCACCAGCCCAGACAGACAGACCGGAAGCCTCTCTCTCTTTTTTTTAAGATTTATTTATTGTTATATGTGAGTACACTGTAGCTGTCTTCAGACATGCCAGAAGAGGCCATCAGATCTCATTATAGATGGTCATGAGCCACCATGTGGTTGCTGGGATTTGAACTCAGGACCTTTGGAAGAGCAGTCAGTGTTCTTAACCTCTGAGCCATCTCACCAGCCCCAGAGATTTTTTTCAATTGTATTTTTCTACTAAAATATTTCAACACTTTCAATTTTAATTTAATTTTGTTTTGTTTGAGACAGGTTCTCTTTACCTGGCCCAAGCTGGCTTGGAGTTTGAGATTGTCCTGCCAGAGCCTCACAAGTGCAGGTGTTACAAATGTTACCATCATGTTCTAAAGTGGGGATGGCCTTTTCCTCCCATAGCATTGTCTCTTTCAGTAATGCCATACTGCGTTGAGGCTGCCAGCTGCATGTCTTTTATTTATTGCTTTGTTTGCTTGCTTAGAATTTCCCATATGTGCTCATATGTCGGTTTGTCCATCAGAGTGATGACTGACATTTGTGTTCTAGGTGGGGGGTCCATCATGAGATGCCCTTATTACTGGATTTTTTTTTTTTTTTT
>NW_022196897.1:12636215-12657810 GCF_008632895.1 Mastomys coucha
CTCAAACTCAGAAATCCGCCTGCCTCTGCCTCCCAAGTGCTGGGATTAAAGGCATGCACCACCACCACTTAAATAGATTGTCTCTTATTCTTGAGTTGAGAAAAGTCTTTTTTTTGTTCTTCCTGAGAGTCTTTCCAGGTGTATTTATGTCAGTGTTGTCCTTCAGTCTCTGGTTTTCTTTCAGTGGCAGCTTTGAATGAAGGCACTAATTTTTACATCACTCTCTGTCTCTATCTCGCTCCATCTCTGTATCTCTTCTTCTCTGTGTGTTTCTGCCTCTGTCTGTCTGTCTGTCTGTTTGTCTCTCTGTGTGTGTGTCTGTTGTGGCAGTGGTCCCAGAGGACAACTTCAGGTGTCATTCCTCAAGTATCAGGTACCATCTCCCTTGATTTTTGAGACAGGGTCTTTTAGTATGGAGTTTGCCAAGCATGCTAAGCTGCACTCCTCTCAATGCTGCTGCTCTCCAGGCCCCTAGCAGCTCAGTAAATATGTAGTTAATACCTTACTACTAGCCACCTGCACAGATCTTTTGTATCTTTATTGACTCTACTTCCAGTAAAGTCTTTTCAGTCCTTTTGTAGCTATTCTGTAATACACACACATACACACGCATGGGCACACACATACACACAGACATACATACATACAGACATACACATACAGATTACACATATACACACACAGACATACACACACAGATACACACAGACATACACATACAGATATACATATACACACTCAGACACACACACACACGCAGACACAGGCCCATACACAGACACAGATATACACACACACACACAGACATACACATACAGATACACATATACACACACATATACACAGGCACACACACACAGACACAGGGCCACACACAGACACATACAGACACAGACACACAAACAAACACAGACACACATATACAAACAAACACAGACACACACATATACAAACACACACAGACACACACATGAACACAAACACAGGCACACATAAACACACACAGACATACACAGACACACACATACGCAGACACCCAAAACATACACAGTTGCACACATATACACTCAGACACACGCACTCATGTTCAATGTGTGTTATGAGAGTTAATTAGTAATTAAGACTGGTATGAAAGAGCATGGGACAGCCAGCTATCAAGGGAAATCAGGACTACTTGATAAATTGCTGCCAGTAAACCGGAGGCAGCTTGTGAGTTTATTTTTTATTTAGTAAATTCTCAACATTGAGGAAGAGGAGGATTGTGAGTTTGAGGCCAGCACAGGCTATAGACAAGGCTTAGAAAATAGACAAGAGCAGATATTAGAAAGTGTCAACAGCTGGTCAATGGTGGCACACGCCTTTAATCCCAGCACCTGGGAGGCAGAGGCAGGTGGATTTCTGAGTTCGAGGCCAGCCTGGTGTACAGAGTGAGTTCCAGAGCTAAAGTGTGGGCTTTGAAAGGGCAGTCAAGGAAAAAAAGTGTAAGGTGGGGAGGCCCCGCTGTATGAGAGTGTCAGGTCAGATGTCACCGCTGCTGCGATTTCAGGACAGTAATATTCATGTTATGCTGGCATAAGAGAGTTTGCCTTCTCTTTCTTGGGCTGTGTCTGCTCTGCTGTTGCACTCGCTTGTTGGTTTCTGCATTGCAGTTATGCATTTCATGTCTATAATCTCTACCTGATCCCGTGTATAGTTTCCCACTCTATGTTGGTTATCAATCTTGCCTTAATTTCTTCAACTCTCGTTTTTTGTTATTTGTTTGTTTGGAGTTTGTTGTTGTTTCTTTTTTTGAGAAAGGGTCTCAGTATGACTGGCCTGGAACTCTCTGTGTAGACTAGTCTGGCTTCCCGCTCACAGAGATCCATCTGCTTCTGCCTGCCAAGTACTAGGATTAAAGGCATGTGCCACTACGCCCATTTCTCAACAATGGGTTTTGTTTGGTTTGGTCTGGTTTTTTTGTTTTGTTTTTGTTTTTGTTTTGAAGGAAACACGCTCTCTCTGTTCCTGGAACTTACTATGTAAACCAGGCTGTGGGCTGCAGAGAAGGCTCAATGGTTAAAAGCATTGGCTGCTCTTCCAGAGGACCCTAGTTCAATTCCCAGTACCCACATGGGCTCTGTTTTTTTTCTAGGTTTTCTCATTCCCACTTTTCCTAACCACAGTAAGCTAAAAAAAAACCTGTTCATTTTCCCAGACTCTGGTGCTCTGGTGGAATCAGCACTGCATAGAAAAAGCCACCCTGGCTCTCCTTAGTAAAGCCTGCCTTCCCATCTGGGCCCTACAGACACCTGGGTACCTCCAGAGAGAGGGAATCTAAATTATATCAAGACTTCTTTCTCAGCCTTTCATCTCTTTGCCCCATTGTCTGTGGTCATGCAAACTCTGGGTTCTGAGGAGGGAAGAGTGGTCAGATGATGGGCAGCTGCCTCTCAGGCCTTCCTAGGGCATATAGCTCGAGGGCTGGCCTGGCTGTGGTGCTTATTTTCTTTCTCTGTTCTTATTGGTGAAGAGGGTGTGCCCAGGTAGGTATCCTCAGGGCACTAGCAGAGTTTGGCATCCCCGTGGACATAATCGGAGGGACATCCATTGGGGCTTTCATGGGTGCTCTGTTTGCTGAGGAGCGGAGCTACAGCCAGATCCGGATCCGGGCCAAGCAGTGGGCAGAGGTAAGCAGGTGACCCCTACCCTCAGAAAGGCTTGACTTTCAAGCAGACAGGCATGTAGGTCAGAGTGTTGCTGTGTGGCAAAGGGAGAGCAGAAAACGGTAAAAGATTGGGCAAATGGTGAGAGATGGCCAGAACAGGTAGCAGAAGGTGACCTGAGGAAAGTGGGGGGTGTGGCCCTAAGGCAGGTAAAGAGAGCTGGTCTGGTTTGTGCTAGTCTTTTTTTTGTTTGTTTTTGTTTTTCGAGGTAGGGTTTCTCTGTATAGCCCTGGCTATCCTAGAACTCACTCTGTAGACCAGGCTGGCCTCAAACTCAGAAATCCACCTGCCTCTGTCTCCCAAGTGCTGGGATTAAAGTCATGTGCCACCACTGCCCAGCTGTGCTATAGTCTTAACTAATAGAGATTTACCTAGTGACAACATGGAGGTCAACATGAGATCAACATCTCACTGAACAGGGAGCTAGTGGTCCCTTTAGTCTCTGGAAATGAGGCACAACTGCATCAGGACCTACAGTGGGCAGGAGGACAAGCGAGAGTCATTTAAGATCAGGAACCAGTCAGTACAGGCCTCAGATTTCTTTTTGAAAATTTATTTTTCTTGAGAATTTTGTATGCATGTATAATAAAGTAGGATCATATATATCTTCCAGTTACCCTCCCAACCCCATAATCTCCCAACATTCCCTCTTTCCAACTTCATGTCTTTTTTACCCTTTTATTAGTTCTTTGAGAATATACAATATATTTTGATCACATTCCACCCCTCCCCCAACCCCTCCACCCCCCCAGCCATGCCTTAGGCGTCTGAGGCAAAGGCAAGGCGGGTATCCAGCTTCAGGTTGGTTCGTATGGATCATTCCAGCATGCTTCAGGGGCATTCCTTATTGCCTGGTCCCTAGCCCTAGCAGATTTAAGAAAAGGGAGTATGGCCTTGTTGTAAGTCAAACTAGGGAGGGGCTGACTGTGGGCTCCAGGCTGCACAGGAAGCAGACCTTCTCTCCTGTTAGTCCAGCCTTGTCATAAGTGGACACCAGAATCAGAATCGAAGCATCAAACAGAACCAGAGGAAACAGAACAGGCTCCTTTAGCTCCCTGCTGCCAGCAGGCAGCTCATAGCCTTCTCAAGAGGCTGGGCTGCTTCTGTGGAACAAATGGAGCCCTGCTGAATCCATGCGTGGGATCAAAAGACTTTGTGCTCTCCTTTTTCAAAGAAAAGAAAGTTGGTCAACCTTCATGCAGAAGCTGAGGAATGGGCTATTTGCTGCACTGACAAAGGGAAGGACAACACCTGAGGCTCTGTCCAGAAATACTTCTCCCATGGAATGAGTGGCCATCGGAGAAATAAATAAAAGAGAGCCTGGTGACGTAGCCTGTCCTTAGTGATGTCAGCAATCACTGGGGTGGTCTCTAGGATCAGTGACCATAGGCAAATGTGTTCAGTTGTTACGGAACAGCTTAGATGTAGTTCTAGGCTGGGAAGCCCAGCCCAGGATCTGTGAAAGTGTTCTCCCTTCCCACCTCCTGGTCATCTACAGTAGCAGTGTGAAGAGTCAGGGAGCTTTGGGCTGGTCCTCCTACCATCCTGAGGGTGAACTAAGCTGCGGTACCCTGCCAAGGTAGCCACCCTGCAGGAGGCTCCTGCTGGACGTAACAGAGATAGAGCTGTGGTCATATGCACCGCAGCCATGCTGAAGAGGTGGATGACATGGGGGCCATTTGTCTAGCAGCTTCCCTGGTGCAGGCTGTCTCAAGCTGTCACTCACTCGTCTTTTTTTTTTTTTTCTGAGACAGAGTTTCTCTGTATAGCCCTAGCTGTCTTAGAACTCACTCTGTAGACCAGGCTGGCCTCGAACTCGGAAATTTGCCTGCCTCTGCCTCCCAAGTGCTGGGATTAAAGGCATGTGCCATCACTGCCCCACTCACTTGTCTTATGGAAAGGTCCTCACAGAGCTTCTATGCTGTGGACTCTGGGCTGTTCCTGTGTTAACCTTCCTTGAGCTGATGGCTCTGACCATCTCGTCCTCCCTCTACTGTATGTAGCATAAAGGTCTGCTGGAACCCCCAAGGATCTCAAGGTCTGGCTGGGTGAGAAAAGGTCAGGAAGCAATGAGCTATGTGATGCTGCATCATGGCTTCAAAGTCCTGGGAACTTCTGCTGCCCTTTTTGCCTGTACTAAGGCTCCGCCCCATAGGGAGTGAGCTCCTGATAGGCAGTTGGACTTGTGGGTTCTTTTCGCACCCCGTGTTCAGAGGCAGAAAGCATGTGCTGTGCCTGTACCTGCTTTAGTAAGGTTCCACAGGCCAGAGTATGATTTCCTCAGTAAAGGTCTCCTATGTCCCTAGGATATGACATCGATGGTAAAGACTATACTGGACCTGACCTACCCTATCACATCTATGTTCTCTGGCACTGGGTTCAACAGCAGCATCAGCAACATCTTCAAAGACCGGCAGATTGAGGTGTGTCCCTAGCATACCTACCTGGCTTGCATTGGCTCTCAGTGGCCTTGGTACCGTCTCGCTATCTCCATGTTCATTTGTCCCTAGATGGACAGGGAACAATGTGAGAGGAGGTGTCTTCTGATCCCTGTCTTCCCCACAGGATCTGTGGCTCCCCTACTTTGCCATCACCACCGACATCACAGCCTCTGCCATGCGGGTTCACACAGATGGTGAGAGCCTTCTTCAACCAAAAGCACCACAGGGTTGGCAGCTGTAGGATCTTAGGCCAGTGTGGGAACATGGACAGGTAGTCCCATGAGATTGTTGAAGGCACTGAGGATCTTAAAACAAGCAAGAGACACAGGCACATTTGGATAAGGTAGGTAGAGGATGTCTCTGCCACAGAAGCACTCGGTAAATTAGGGCCTCAGGAACAAGGCTATCCGGTGGGTAAGGAGCCTCTGGGAGAGGAGCGGAGCAGAAGGAGGGGTATACTCAGGCATAGGGGGTCTTCACTTAGAAAAAGCAGGATTTCTGAGGACCACAGAGAAATACTTCAATGCCATCTGTTTTCAAGGCCAAGTCCTTTGAGGGTAACAGGTCTGGTGGTGGTCTGTCAGGCTTAGTGTTCTCCCTGAAGGTTAGACCTATGGGCTTTCACACTGATAGGGCTAAAGCTCTGATTCTCCAGTGCAGGACAAAGGGCTACAGAGGGCAGAGAAAGGCTCCTTCCTGGCTGGCCCCTTTCCCACTAGATCTCTTTAATGCTCTAGGCTCCCTGTGGAGGTATGTCCGTGCAAGCATGTCCTTGTCGGGCTATATGCCCCCACTCTGTGACCCCAAGGATGGACACCTGCTGATGGATGGTGGTTACATCAACAACCTCCCAGGTACTGCAGAGGACGCAGGAGTGCCCCCATGCTGGTACATAGTTCTTTGGTCATTCTGCCCTGTGGCTGTCTGCCACAACCGCCTCCACACCAGGAAGGCTGGGGTGGTACACGTTTTTCTTGGAGTATGCCAAGAGAAAATGTCAGGTTGGCATCAGCTGCTAGAGAACACATGCGCGTGTGCCCATGCATGCGCATGCGCACAGCATGCTCCTAGCATATGGTGCTGCCTGTTAGCACAGCAGTAATAGAACAAAGGCCAAGGAGACAAACCAGGGGCAATTGATTTCCATCTGTGTCCACAGTTGGAAACTAAGAGCCTGCAGGTGCCACGTGTGCCGTGAGTAAGGCTACATCGACTACCTGTTGGCTACATGCTTAGAAGAGCTCCAACACAGTTCTGTGCACATGGTTACACACAAGCTGAGACATTTGATCTCCTGCCTCCATAGGCCCAGGAAGAATACTAGAGAGGGTTCCCTCAAGAGAAATAAAAGTCCTCTTGGTGCCTCTCATGTGTCTCTCCCATTTCTCGGGAATG
Organism: Mastomys coucha; assembly: GCF_008632895.1. Taxonomy (NCBI): domain Eukaryota; kingdom Metazoa; phylum Chordata; class Mammalia; order Rodentia; family Muridae; genus Mastomys; species Mastomys coucha. The sequence goes on from NW_022196897.1 coordinate 12,642,754, forward strand.
CTGCCTGTACCCTGGTTCTACATTCTTGACCTGGGTGGTAACCAGGCTCCCTTTCTCTCTGTAGCGGATGTGGCAAGATCCATGGGGGCAAAGGTTGTGATTGCCATCGATGTTGGCAGCCGGGATGAGACGGACCTCACCAACTATGGTGATGCCTTGTCTGGATGGTGGCTGCTTTGGAAGCGCTGGAACCCCTTGGCTACAAAAGTCAAGGTAGATTTGGTACCAAATGGACTAGATGGCCTCAGTGGAGCTCATCTCCCACCCTCCTTGAGCCATCCCTGCCAATAGGGATGTAGAAGCATCTCCCAAGTTCAGAGTCCAGCAGATCTGGGCCACTTGTTTGTACTGCTTCCCAGACCTTGGGACTAACTCTGGGACAAGACTGAAATGGGGTTTCATGGCTTACTAAGGTCACACCTTTGGGACTCTGGCTCAGAGCCCATCATGTTCCTGGGCCAAGAGGGTTGAGGAGGGAAGTCCAGGGTAGGAGGCTCAGGCATTCTTGGCAGGTGTTGAACATGGCGGAGATTCAGACTCGACTGGCCTATGTGTGCTGCGTACGGCAGCTGGAGATGGTGAAGAACAGTGACTACTGTGAGTACCTGAGGCCTCCCATCGACAGTTACCGCACCCTGGACTTCGGCAAGTTTGATGAGATCTGTGTGAGTATCACCAGCTGGCTAAGAGAAGAGGACCATCAGTTCTGATGGTAGTTTCCTCTCCAGCCTCTCTTCTGAGAGCACCGGGATGGGCTTCCTCAAGTCCCTCATGGGACCTCCTATGTACACAGGAAGTTGGGTATCAACATGGGCGGACAGTGTTTGACATCTGGGTTCGGAGCGGTGTCCTAGAGAAGATGTTGCAGGACCAGCAGGGGACAAGCAAGAGGAAGGACTGTGGGGTGAGAAGGCAGGAGGGTCAGGTTGGGCAGGGTAGGGGTCCTCTGCAGCAGCAGCAGCAGCAGCACCCCCTGCATCCACTCTGCCTGAGACAGGTGATGTGCTGTGCTTTGTGCCTTTCACCAGGTGTTCACCTGCCCCAATTCCTCCTTCACGGACCTTGCTGAGATTGTGTCACGGATTGAGCCAGCCAAGGTGGCTGCAGTGGATGGTGAGTTAGGTGTCTGGGAAGTGGGACAGGAAAGAGGTGGTAGGACTCCACTACACTTAGACCCTCACTCTTGCCCTTGAAGAAGTCACCAGCTCTTGAGCTCTACTGGCCAAGAAGCTCAGGACTGCTTCTCCATCGTGTCAAGACCCAGAGCCCATCTGTCTAGCTTGAGAGTTCCCACAACATGGGACTGCCTGCCTCCTAGGCCACTTGGGCTTCTCCCTCATCACTCCAAACAGCATCCTAACCACACCACAGACCTTAAGGGGAGCCTACTGGCAGAGCTTATAGGAGGCCTGAGGGCCACATCCAACAACATGGCTCTGATATACAGCCCTGCAATTCCCCCCCCCCACACAATCTTGTAACAGAGCAGCATATTCTGCAGAATTCCCTGCTGCATGTTCCACCTTAAAGAAGAACTTGAAAGATGCTCTGGAGTCTTCCCAGGGTGAGAGCCCCAGCACTGAGCTGAGTTTGTGCTGGTCTCCTTACCTAACACTGACCTGACCCCCATGCGTGGTTAGGGAGTAGGTAAGGAGGGCCAACTTACTCCATGTTTTTGTGAAAACCACACAGGACACATTGTAGAGTGAGATGAACAAAAGCAAATGCGATGTGTTGCTGGGTCTGTGCAGTGTCCTCTGGCAGCCCTGGGACTGGATGGCTGTCTATGGGAACTGTTACAGTGGGGCTGGGGATGGCCATGTTCTGCTCCACTTTTAGCCTCGCTGGGCACAGCCACTGTCCTTGGAGAGAGGACCAGTGTAGTCCTTTCTTCTGCTCTAGATGAGTCTGACTATCAAACAGAATATGAGGAGGAGCTGCCAGTCATCCCCAAGGAAACGTACGCTGACTTCCAGAGCACTGGGATTGAGCTGGACTCTGACTCGGTGAGGTGCTAGACCCTGCCTTGCCTGTGCCCACTCTGAGGTCTGAGGTCCCCAAACAGGGCCTGTCCCTGGGCTAGCTACGTTTTTCCATGCCAGGTGATGAAGCCTGGGGTCAGGCAAGCCCCCACTTTGCATATCTTGACCATGTATGATTTGCTTCCAGGAGTACGAGCCTTCGATGTCACAAGGGCTCCCCAGCTTGACTTCCCCAGAACAGTCCCAGGACTCCTTCCCTTGGCTCCCTACTCAAGAGGACCAAGAGCCAAGACTGTAACACCCTTCCTGACCGGATTAATACAATAAAGCACCTGGGTCTCTCACTCCTAGACTGAGGCTGCGCCCACTCCCTAGAGGCTACTTCAGTTGCCTGACAAGATCAAACTGGATTTCATATCCATCTGGTTTCTTCCAGGGGCATGGGCTGTGTTATTGGAGTCATGGACCTTTTCTCTTCCCTGCCACCCCTTGTATCCCCACAGCAATCCTGAGGAGCACCGAAGCCTCTGTGAGGCATGGGAATGTGGGATTGGTATATTAATAAACGTCAGTCTGATTGTGTTGCTATTTTACTCTGGTGTAAAGGTTGCAGGGGCCAGGTGGATCTGAGGTCGGGAAGGTCAGTGAGGTGGTCTCATGTTTTTTCAGGACCCTTTTGCTGGTGCCTGCAACCAGCAGCAACTCTAGGGTAGGCAGGTAGGATGCTCCCGGTCTAGAGGAAACTAGGGTTCCCCCCCAAACCAAGGATTGCCTAAGTCGAAGGGCATCATTTTTAAGCCCCCAGGAAGAAAGCCTCCGGGAGGAGCCGCCTCTTAGCCACGCCCATATCTGTCATCATGGGGGTGGTGCCAACTCGGGCTTGGCGTCAGGAGGCGGAGCACCGCCCCCGGGTCCAGCCGCTCTCTCCTACAGTGGCTGGAGGTGCTGGGCGCTGGGTGCGGCCATGCGGGGCCCGGGCCTAAGTGTGACCCTGACCCTGAGGCCGAGACCTAGCGCGACCTCAGGCGCGGTACGGCTCCCCCGGCAGAGGCGGCGGGCGCGGGACGCGCTCTGAAAACCGGGGGATGCGCGGGCACCGTGACTATGGGTGCCGCCGCCTCCAGGAGGAGGGCGCTGAGGAGCGAGGCCATGTCCTCGGTTGCGGCCAAAGTAAGGTGAGTGCGCCGGGCTGACCGGCTACTGCTGCTGGCTACCCTCTGTGGTGTGTGCTGCTGCTCCAGTGCCCTGCGGTTTTCCTGTTCCTACTGGAGTGGGCCTTGGGCCTTAAAACCTGACGCCCACAGGTTGGGCAGACTGGACAGAAAGCAGTTGGAGGTCTGTGACCAGGATGCCCTGGCTCTCTGGTGGGTGGAAAGAGCCCACGTCTTCTCTCGTTGATGTGGAGGGCCTAGGTGGGGGTAGGTATGGTAGGGAGGGTCTTGCCAGCGTGGAAGGTTGGTAGCCAGCATGTACTGACCGTGTCCCTTCTGCCTACCCTGCAGAGCAGCCCGAGCGTTTGGAGAGTACCTGTCCCAGAGTCACCCTGAGAACCGCAACGGTGCAGGTAGGGGCACTGGAAACAAAAGGCTGTGCTGGGTGAGCCCTCTGCCCTAGGCCAGGGCCAGGGCCAGGGCCAGTGGAGTGTGAGCCAGCCCAAGTACCTTGCCGGCTTGTCTTCCTCACATCCCTTGCCCTCCAGGGCCCAGAACCCTAGGAGGAGCTCCAATCACCCATCTCCATGGCGCCCTCCCAGCCTGGGTTGTTGGCATGGCAACAGGCCTCTTGGCACCCCCAGGGCTGGCACCACTGTCTGGGGGCCAGCTGGTGGGGGGAGGGGAGAAGTTGGCACCAGGCAAATGGGTGTATCTGCAAGCTCTTGGGGGGATATCAGCCTGTCTGTTCTTACTTCTGATGCTTATGCACAGGTAGTAAGGCCTGCCTGCCCCCATCTTCACTCTTACAAGGGCTGCAGGCCCAGATAAGCAGGGAAACAGGCCACCTGGCAGAACCTTTTCTAGTAGTCCCAGCCCCCTCATTGAGCTTGGTGCTTGTTGGGTGTGGGTTCGTGTGCCAGAGGACCGGGAGGGTAGACCATCAGACTGAAGGGTCACCTGATGCCTTTCCCTTAGACCACCTGCTGGCTGACGCCTACTCTGGCCACGACGGGTCCCCAGAGATGCAGCCTGCACCCCAGAACAAGCGCCGCCTCTCCCTCGTCTCCAATGGCCGCTATGAGGGCAGCATCTCAGATGAGGCAGTCAGCGGGAAGCCAGCTACAGAGGGCCCCCAGCCCCGTGTGTACACCATCTCTAGAGAGCCAGCCCTGCTACCTGGCTCTGAAGCTGAAGCCATTGAGCTAGCAGTGGTAAAAGGGAGGAGGCAGCGGGAGCGGCACCCTCACCACCACAGCCAGCCCCTGCGTGCCAGCCCAGGCAGCAGCCGTGAGGACATCAGCAGGCCCTGCCAAAGCTGGGCAGGAAGCCGCCAGGGCTCCAAAGAGTGCCCAGGATGTGCCCAGCTGGTCCCTGGTCCCTCCCCTCGGGCATTTGGGCTGGAGCAGCCACCTTTACCTGAGGCTTCTGGCCGCCACAAGAAGCTGGAAAGGATGTATAGTGTTGATGGAGTGTCTGGTGAGGGGCCTTGCCTTTGGGCCTGGGCAGGTTTGGGGGTACCTGCTGGCCTCTAGCAGCAGCAAAACACTGTAAAGCTGGGTACCCTGATATGGTAGCAATCGGGATGAAATCCCTTCAATCTGAGTCCACCTCCTCGCCCAAATCCTGTGAACTGTGGCCTCTCTCAGATGGCAAACAAACCAACCACAGTTTATCAAGGATACTTCCTGGAGGAGAGGGCCTGGGAGGATCTTGAAGACATAGAAAACGTGGCTTAATGTAAGATCAGGCCGTCTTCAGAAGCTACAAGGGAGGAGAGGTTGTTTCCGCCCTGAGATTATTGATGTCGAGCTGGAAGGGAGGGCTGGGATACCCTGAGGAGCACTGTGCTATTGACTGTCCTTCCCCACCCAGCGCCCGCCTCCGGACAGTCCAGCAGCCCACGCCTGGGTTGCAGAGAGTAGCTCTAGGGGACCCTGGGAAATGGACAGCTCAGCAAGGTGGCCTGCACCCTAAGGACCTCTTACCCTCTTGTGGAGATAAAAGGAGGGAACATCTGGCCAGCTGGCAGCTGAGAAGGGACAAAATGTGACAGTGCAGAGACACCTCTGAGAATGTTCCTCTTACTGAGCCACTAAAGGGAAAGTTAAACAGAGAACACCCCAAGCCAGGGGATAGAAAGATAGCTCAGGGGCTAAGAATACTCACTACTAGTGCAAGAGGACCCAAGTTTGGTTCTTAGCACCACGTTAGACGGCTTACAACCACCTGTGAGCCCCGCCTCTAGCCTCTCCTACTCCCTCCCCTTCTCTCAAAAAAAAAATAAATAAATAAAATGAGTCTTTTTTTTTTTTTCTACAAGTCAAAGAGGATGGATGGGTGGTTATGTCCCAGAACCCCACCCCGAGCCAGCTTTTATCATCTCCTTGAGAGTCATCCTGACCCTGGGCCCAGAGTCTCTTCAAAACAGAGAGGGGATCGGGCTTCAGGACTCCTGCCCTGCCAGCCATAGCCTCTCTTTTCTTTCAGATGATGTCCCCATCCGTACCTGGTTCCCCAAGGAAAACCTTTTCAGCTTCCAGACGGCAACCACAACTATGCAAGCGTGAGTTCAGTGTCCACTGCCAAGAGTCCATGGCTGGGTTGTCTCTTCCTAGGGCTCAGGAAGTACTGACAACTGTTGCCTGGGTTCTGGCTCAGCCCAGGGTTTTTTTTTTTTTTGTGAACAGATGCATGTGCCACACTGTGCAGGGTCTGTGGATGGGCCAAGCTGAGGCTCTGAACCCCAGTAGGCAGGGAGCCCTCAGACCATATCCTACCCCTGCTTCTCCCTGCCCCTTCCTTCCTTACATCCCCTCATGGGCATTTCCTGTATTCAGACTACCCACTTAATTGTGGCCTTTTATCTTCATCTTTGCCAGAGTACCTGACCCAGAGTACAGCTGGGTCAGTTGCAGCTGATAGCACCATCACTAAGTGCTTTTGGGTGGGGGTGGGGGTTCTAGTCCTCATGCATACCCCAAACTCCAATCTCGTGCTGCTTCTCTGTGGCAGGTGACTGTTACCAGGGTCTGCTCTTCTTTACCTGATAAGCAACTAGATTTTCATCCCAAGGATATGCCTTTGAAGCAGATTCCCTCATCAAAATAGTCCTACTCCAGCCCCAGTTGCTATGGCAAAGTGCACAGGGCTCAGGCAAACCTCTGTAGGCCCAAAGCCCAGCCTTGCCTGGCTGAAACTCAGCCCCTGGCAGTGTGGGCCAGTGACTCAGCCTCTAGTGCCCTTGAGTCCAGTGGACATCCTGTTGGGAGAAAACTACCTTCAGGGGACCTGGGAGGAGGAAGGAAGATGGAGATCCACACTCATGGTGCCTTCTTTCTCTTGCTGCCTCTTGACATCATGGCTTCAGCATCTCGTAAGTATGCCATGCGATGTGGGCCATTGTCCTGGGGGAACCTCCCACCCTTGGATAGAATTCTGCAGGTCAGGGACCCTGGGCCTGGGCAGTGAGCAGTGCTGAGCTCCCATTAGTCCAGATTCCTGTGGACAACTAGGCCGCAGCAGGGCCTGCTGGGAGCTGGGCCTGGGATGCCCCTCTGGGCCCCTGTGCTTGCACCTCTGTCTCCACGTCTGTGTCCCTCCTGCCTTCAGCCAAGGGCAGTGCTGACTTGCGGTGGTTTCTCAGGGTATTCAGGGGCTACGCGGAGAGGAAGCGTCGGAAACGGGAGAATGATTCCGCGTCTGTAATCCAGAGGTAGGGCCTGCCAGCCACTCGCCACCAGGGTCTATCTCTGGTCTGCACTGGCCTGGCCAGGGCCCTCCTGGCCCTGGAAGACCTGATGGGGGAAGGGTGGTGGCGACCACTGGCCTGGCCCTGCTCTGGGGACGTGGCAGGCAGGAGGCCATGTGGCCAGGCTGCATTTCAGCCCCTGGACCTATATTTTGAGGGTACATTGATAGTCATACTGAAGCTAGCTGGCCCATCCATGTCTGTGTAGCCCTGAAGCCCAGAGCTGTTCATCCAGTAGCACAGCCTACCCTCTCCAACTCCCACCCACCTCAGAGGTGTGTCTGGGAAACTGGACATGGGTTTTGGCAGGGCACAGAATTTAGGGGGAAGAAAAGAACCTGTCTCCCTCGTGAGGAAGGGACACTTTGAAACCCCCAGACCCAGTTGTGGGCATGGGTTCAGGTAGAGGATATTAGGATATCTTTGCAACAGAGGAAATGAAATGCCTGTGAGAAACTTCAGCAAGAAACAAAGCTGGAGGGAGAGACACCATGCCTCTGCTCTGGAGTCCTGGGCAGGGCTCAGGAGCAGGCAGGCCTCATTATGAGCCTTGGGGAGATTGTTCAGTGTCCACCCTCAGCGTGGTCAGGGACTAGGTTGGCAGGAGCCAGCATCCACCCTGCTATGGACCCTCATCACCCCTTGCTTTCTCCCTCAGGAACTTCCGCAAACACCTGCGCATGGTTGGCAGTCGGCGGGTGAAGGCCCAGAGTAAGATGGGTCCTGGGGAGTGGGTATCGCTGTGCTTGGCAGTCTGCGGCTTCTTAGCAAGCTGGGCTTTGCATGTTGGCAGTCTACTTCCCTCAGCCTCTTCCGGCCCCACATACCTATCTACAGGCACCACCACCTGTTGGCCTGTTCTGCCTTCTCCTCAGCTCTTGCCCCCTCTCTTGTGTCCTCCTTTCTATCTCTGTCTCAGTGTTCTGTCTCGTCCCCAACAGTGTTTGACCTCACCTAGGCCCTACTTGACCAGCCCCTAACCTAGTGTTCTGCCTGCTTAGGCTCTGCCCTGAGCCCACAGTAGTCCACACTGTGCCCTGAGCCTCTACCCTTGTGTCCTCTAAGTTCAGACTCTGATCCTGGTATTCTGTGCCTCCTCACGAACCATACTGTTGGTCTTAGTCCACTACATGTGACCTCAGGCCCAATCCTTGTCAGCTTCTGCCTCTCCGCACACCCCAGCCCCCTTCCTAGGGCCTGAGTCTGCTCTGTTCTTGCCCCCTCTGGCTAATGGGGGTTTTGCTCTCACTCACTGCAGCGTTCGCTGAGCGTCGCGAACGGAGCTTCAGCCGGTCCTGGAGCGACCCCACCCCTATGAAAGCCGACACTTCCCACGACTCCCGAGACAGTAGGTGTCCAGGTGCAGGCTGGCCCACTTCCTTGACAAGTTCCCTTAGGCCCCATATCCCTGTCAGGGTCCCATGCCAGTACCGCTAGGCTTCTGCGCTTTTGCTCCCTGAGCCTCAGTTTACCTGTCTATGAGATGGGAGTACCTGGTATCCTGTCTCTAGGACAAGGTTAACTAATGGCTAAGCCGTGCTGACACTGGGCATCTGATGTAAGGTGCTACCTACCCACTGTCTCTCAGGGCATACTTGACCGCAGGTGACACTTGTATTGGGTCCCAGCTTCACATGTCTCTCTTCTTCCTGTGTGGGGCTGCTTCCCACTGGTGTCAGTGGCCTGGCTCTGCAGTTTTACTGCAACTATAACCTTCATACCTACTACCCAAAGACCCTCCAGGACATGATTGGGCTCTATGGGTGGTATGCCACTCTCCTGGTGACCTCTCCTGCCTCCAGGCAGTGACCTCCAGAGCTCACACTGCACCCTGGACGAGGCTTGTGAGGACCTGGACTGGGACACAGAGAAGAGCATGGAGGCCATAGCCTGCGACACAGAGGGCTTCCTGCCACCCAAGGTCATGGTGAGGCCTGCCCCTGGGTGTAGATGGGGAACAGCCTCGTCCCGTAGTCCTCCCCACTATGCCCACACTCCGTCCTTGGCTTGGGGAGGGGTCTCCAAGGCTCTACCTCCGTCTCAGCCCTCTGCTTCCTGGGGGAGTTACAGGAGAGTTGGGGGCTCACTCACAGGGCTTTCCCCGTCCCCCCTCAGCTAATCTCCTCCAAGGTGCCGAAGGCCGAGTACATCCCTACCATCATCCGCAGAGATGACCCATCCATCATTCCCATCCTCTACGTGAGTATCCCTCCCAACTCTGCATTCATACAAATCCCGGGTCCACCTCTCCCTCGGGGTCTAGCCACCAGTGCCTGAACGCCCTAGGGGCACCAACAAGGGCTCTGATGTGTGGCCTATCTGTTCTCAGGACCATGAGCATGCAACATTCGAGGACATCCTGGGTGTGTATCTCGCTCACTTCATCTGGTGTCTGGCAGGAAGGGTGGGCTTGCCTGGGGAAGGACAGTGCTCACAGTCTTCCGTCCACAGAGGAAATAGAGAAGAAATTGAACATCTATCACAAGGGGGCCAAGATCTGGAAGATGCTGATTTTCTGCCAGGTAGAAGCAGCCTTTCCTTTCTTCCCCAGAAGAGGCCAGTGTGGTATGGGTAGGGGCCCCAAGATTTTACTCAGTGTGGGAGTGTCCGTGCGCTGCATTTGTGTCCAGCGTGTGGACACCTCATCCTAGCCTCCCTCTAGCACCCCTGAGGCCTGACCATGACCTCTTTCAGGGAGGCCCTGGACACCTTTATTTGCTCAAGAACAAGGTGGCCACCTTTGCCAAAGTGGAGAAGGAAGAGGACATGATCCAGTGAGAGCGGAGGGTGCCCTGGGTTGTGGGAGGGAAGTCTAGGACCTGGTACATTCCTTCCTATGCCCTCCCTCCACCGTGCTTCTGGAAGCTCAGTCGTGGGGCCATCTGTAATCCCACCAGCTTCTGGAAGAGGTTGAGCCGCCTGATGAGCAAAGTGAACCCTGAGCCGAATGTCATCCATATCATGGGCTGCTACATTCTGGGGAACCCTAATGGGGAGAAGGTATGGACTCCAGATGTGTGCTTATCCGAGCACCTCCCTCTGCTTTAGCCCTCTGGCACCTCCTTCTGCTTCTCTAGCACCTCCTCCTGCTTCAGCCCTCCTCTGGAGAGCTCTCAGGCCGAGGGTCCTAAACAAGGAGGGTGGGTCAGGCTCTTAACCCCAGACTCATGGCCTTCCCTTTCCTGAAGCTATTCCAGAACCTCAGGACCCTCATGACCCCTTACAAGGTTACCTTTGAGTCACCTCTGGAGCTCTCTGCCCAAGGTGAGTTATCCCACCTGCCTGATTAGAGGGCTGCTTAGGTTTGACCCTGTGGCACCTAGTCAGGGCTGAGCCTCCTGACTTCTCTCTCCTGCCCAGGGAAGCAGATGATTGAGACCTACTTTGACTTCCGGCTGTACCGCCTCTGGAAGAGCCGCCAGCACTCAAAGCTGCTGGACTTTGATGATGTCCTGTGAGAAGCATGGATCATGCCCAGGCACCACCAGGCCATTTCCCCTGGGCTGGGAACCTAGAGCTGGGCTGCCTCTTGCACCCAGGACAGTGTGGCCCTGCTCTTGACCACAGCCACTTCAGGGACCCTCAGATGTTGCTCAGGTTCTCGTGGGGTCTGGTCCTCACTGCACCAGTGGGCCACAGAGGTCACGGTCCTGGTGGTCCAGATTAACAATCTCAGCCGATGGCCAGTGGCCTCGCCTGGAGGCTGCAGCATTGGGAGTCCCCTCCATGGGGTTCATAGAAATAAGTGCAATTTTTTTACACCCCTGAAACAGTTTGAAGGGAAGCAGCATTACTAATTAACTAGTTAAGCACTCTGCTACTAGTTACAGTGTAGACAACCGGCCCAGTGTGTGTTCAGGTCCTCCTGTCCCCCAGCCTCTCAGCCCTGCTGTATTTGATCACCAGCACCAGGGTGGCCCATCAGTGTGGGGTTAGCTGTCAGGCTGCCTAGCCTGGCCCGGTCCACACTGGCCAGACTTAACCTGCTTTCACCCCTCTTGTCACCCCTGGCTTACTTTGACCTCATCCTGGCAAGGGGTAGCCTGGGCAGTAGGAGGGAAGAGCCTCACCCTCCCTCTTGTCAGGGGAGCACTGGGTTGCCACCTGTTGCCCACCTCCTCAAGCCGACTCATTTTCCTTGCTGCTGTTGAACAACTCGGCTTTTCCCAGCCTTGGTCTGGAAGCCACACCCCAGTGCAGTGGCTTAGGGGTGTGGTGGGGCCAGCTAGGGCTGGGCCTGGGAAGGCAAGAACCTCACCAGCATTGTGGTGGGGGGCCTACATCTGCCACCCCAGGCCAGAGAGTCAAGTAGCTGGTGAACTGTGAGGTCCCCGTGACTCCCTTCAGTCTTGCCCAGGGTCTAGCAGGGTGGGCTCTCTTGTACATAGTTGGAGCTTGGGGGCAGGCCCCCCTTTTGTAGAGCCTGGGGTCTGAGGACACCTGGCTGTGTCCCTGACCCAGAGGAGTTAGGATTGGGCGCTGAACAATGTACGATATCCCTTAGAGTGACCATTAAACTCGACCCTCTGCTGCAGCTGCTGTGTGTGGGTCTTCTCATTTGGGACTCACTTTCCATGTACATGCCAGCCTGAGGCCACTGCTTCATGGCTTCCTCCACACCTGGGCCTGGACAGGGTAGAGCAGTCAGAAGGGCCACCTTAAGGATATCTACCATGGGAAGATATGATAGGGATCTCCCAGCGTGCCCACCAACCAGCACAGGCAGTAGAGGCACTATCTTTATCTTCTTCCTGCGGTGGTAAGAATCAGGCAGGGGACCACGGTCCGAGAAGAACTCCAAGCCAGCTCTGAGGTGAGGAGAAACAGCCTGTATCCCCGCCCTAGCCCGCAGGCATGGAAGAGTGGGCCGCTCCCAACCTCTTTCAAGCCACCCTGTTCACGTGGCCAGAGCAAGAAGCCAGATGGTGGCTACAGCCTCAGCTGTGAGCCACATGCCCTCCATATCCAGGGTACAACCAGACATAGCTACTTCCGGCCCAGTGGTCGGGACCAGAGCAGTTGGACAGTTCAAGGGCTAGGGATGAGCTAGTGGTGGAGTATACAGCATGACAAAGCCTGGTGGGTTTGAGGCTAGGTGCTGGGGACCACCCATCTGAGGAGCTTGCCACCAGGACACTCCAGGGAGGATCAAGAGGAAGAAGGCATGGTTTGGTGCCACCGTGAATGTAGTTTTGGAAGGTTGCCCTAGGTTTAGGCTGTATTTTTACTCAGCCTACCACACTCTCTGAAAGTAATATAAATCACATGATCAAGTGTGGGGGGCGGTGCATGCGTGTGTCTATTTCCAGTCACTCCTACATTGAGTCTACATACTGGTGTTACGCAGAGGGGAGTGTTTGTGGTTCCAATCTCCCAGCATTGCTGTTTAGAAGGCACATTTAATGCGATAATCCTGACCTTAGCCCCAGAGCAGGCAAACATTTGCTCTGAGTGGCCCTACAGGCTCAGCCTGGGCTCTAGCTGGGGTAGCAGAGGTGCTTGCTTATAGCCCTGAAAGCTGGCTAGACCAGTGAGCAGGGCTTGTGTAGTCCACAGCCCAAGATGTTCTTGAACCTTTCTGAAGCATGTACCCACTCTTCTCAATCAAATTAGCAGACAGCCACCAGAAACAGTTGGGCAGAAGTATTTTTAAGAAAATACAGGGCTGGAGAGATGGCTCAGTGGGGAAGAGCACCGACTGCTCTTTGGAAGGTCATGAGTTCAAATCCCAGCAACCACATGGTGTCTCACAACCACCTGTAATGAGATCTGATGCCCTCTTCTGGTGCATCTGAAGACAGCTACAGTGTACTTAAATATAATAAATAAATAAATCTTAAAAAAAAAAAAAAGAAAATACACAAAGTACTAATATCTTTCTTTCTTTTTTCTTTTTTCTTTTTGTTTAAATTCCCAGATAGGGTCTCACTATGTAGCAATGAATGGCCTAGAAGTGGCTATCTAGTTTTGTCTCCCCCCCTGCCTCCCAAGTGCTGGTATTAAAGGCATCCAGCCCTACACTCAGCAAGAGTGTTTTAGTTAGTGTCTTAGTTAGAGTTTTATTGACACCATGACCAAGGCAAGTTTTATAAAGGAAAAATTTGATTGGGGCTGACTTACAGCTTCAGAGGTTCAGTCCATTATCATGGCAGCATGCAGGCAGACATGGTGCTGGAGAAGGAGCTTAGAGCTCTATGTCTTGGTCTGAAGGCTACCAAGAGGAGACTGTCTTCTATAGGCAGTGAGGAGGAGGGTCTGGATCATACTGGCCAGACTTATATGAGACCTCAAGGCCCCGCCTCCACAGTAAAGCACTTCCTCTAACAAGGCCACACCTCGCAATAGTGCCACTTCCCTGTGGACCAAGCATATTTAAACCACCACACTCCACTTTCCACTTCCTGGAACCCACTGGCTTGTTCAGACAAGTCTAGGAGGGCCATACCTTAGCCATAGCATAATGCAAAATACATTTCGTCCGACTTCAAAAATCCCTAGTCTTATCACAGACTCAACAATGTTTAGGAGTTCAAAGTTTCCTCTGAGATTCATGCAAATCTCTTAATTGTAATCTATAAAATCAAAAGCAAAAAGCAAATCATATACTTCCAACATCACAGGACATACATTATTATTATTCCAAAACATTACAGTAAGGAGATACTAGACCAAAGCAAGACCAAACAAGCTGGGCAAACTCCAAACTCTGCATCTCCATGTCTGATGTCCATCTTTGTTAACAGCAACACAATTTCTCTTGGGCTGGTTCCACGTCTTGTTAGCAGCTTTCCTCGGCAGGTATCCTTTGGCTCTGATGTTTCTAAAATCTTGGGGTCACCAAGGCAACTTCAGCTTCACAGTCTCTTGTTCCATTATTTGGGGTTCACATGATCTGGGTTCTTCCAAAGGGCTTGCGTCACCCCTCAAGCTCTGCCCCCTGTAGCACTCTAGGCTCTAGCTGACCCCACTCCACTGCTGCTACTGTTCTTGGTAATATCCAATTACTGGCATCTCCAGTACACTGATAATGGACTGAACTTCTGAAACTGTAAGCCAGCTCCAATGAAATGTTTGCCTTTATAAGAGTTGCCTTGGTCATAGTGTTTTTTCACAGTCATAAAACACTAAACAGGAATTAGTACCAGGAATGGGGTTCCATCTGTACTGGGTAGGGCCTGAGCATATATTTGAAACTTCAAAGCTCTGCCTCCACACACTTCCTCTAACAAGGCTATAACCTCTTCCAGTAGGGCCACACCTCCTAATAGTCCCACTTCTCATGAGCAAAGCATATTCAGACCACTGGATGTGGCTGTGAGTTTATGTTGCCAAGGGGTTGACTCCAGGGCTTCAGGCATGCCAATGTATGGCATTCTACCACTAAGGTACAGCTCTAGTCTCTACCCTCTTTTAATTAAATTTTATTTTGAGACAGGGTCTCACTAGTCTTTGCTGGCTTTGAACTCATTCATTCTGTAGCTCAGGCTGACGTTGAATTTACAGTCCTACTGGGCAGCTTCTCTAGTGGCTGGTTAAGTACAGCTTATTAGCCTCAATATATAAAAAGCCTTTTTAATTAAAAATATGGTTATGTGTGTATGTGTACGCACATGCTTATGAGTGCTGGTACTTACAGAAGTCAGAAGCCATCAAGAAGAAAAGTAAGAAGCAATTGTGAACATAGGTGCCTAACATAGGTGCTGCCCTGGCTTGTTTTATGTCAAACTTGACACAAACTAGAGGCATCTGAAAAGAAAAAAGCTCAATTGAGAAAAAGCCTCCATGAGATCCAGATGTAAGACATTTTCTTAATTTGTGATTGATGGGAGAAGACCCTGCCCATGATGAGTGATGGCATCCCTGAGCTGGTGGTCCTGGGTTCTGTAAAAAAGCAGGCTGAGCAGCCCATGGAGAGGAAGCCAGGAAGCAGCACCCCTGCATGGCCTCTCCATAAGCTCCTGCCTCCAGGTTCCTGGCCTGACTTCCTTTGGTGATGAACAGCAATATGGAAGTATAAGTCAAATAAACTTTTTCCTCCCCAACTTGCTTTTTGGTCATGGTCTTTTGTCACAGCAACAGAAACCAGAGCTAAGGTGCTAAGAGATAAGGGTGCTCTACAAGAGCATTATAATCCACCCACCTCTACAGACTCTAAAAAAAGCTTTTTTTTTTT
>NW_022196897.1:12658146-12701739 GCF_008632895.1 Mastomys coucha
GAAATCTGCCTGCCTCTGCCTCTGCCTCCCAAGTGCTGGGATTAAAGGCGTGCGCCACCACCGCCTGGCTAAAAAAAGCTTTTTTACAGTGATGGCACAAAGGTCTATAGAGGAGAATGAGCTAAGACCTGAAGAGACAACACAGGAGAGCTAAGTGGCCAGAAAAGTCATAAGGAAAGCCACAGCACAGCCACAGGCAGCAGTGGCTTCTGTGCTGGAGCTCATGGAGGCGTTTTTCTCTGCTGGAGCTCATGGAGGCGTTTTCTCTGCTGGAGCTCATGGAGGCGTTTTCTGTGCTGGAGCTCATGGAGGCGTTTTCTGTGCTGGAGCTCATGGAGGCGTTTTCTCTGCTGGAGCTCATGGAGGCGTTTTCTATGCTGGAGCTCATGGAGGCGTTTTCTATGCTGGAGCTCACGGAGGCGTTTTCTATGCTGGAGCTCATGGAGGCATTTTCTCAGTTGAGTTTCCTTCTTTTCAGATGCCTCTAGCTTGTGACAAGGTGACTTAAAACTAGCCAGGGCAGCGCCTATGTTAGGCAGTTCACAATTACTTCTTTCTTCTCTTCTTGATGGCGTGTGATTTCTGTAAGTGCCTGCACAGTATAGCCACAAGCAGCAGTGGCTGCTCCCTGTTACCTTCTCGGAGGGTTAACTACTAACAACTATGTAAATGCAGCTGATTAGCGCTCCACTTTCTTCATTCCGTGAAGAGATCACTGTTCCAATGTCCATGCTGTGTCCAGGAAGCAGGGTATTGCTAGGTCATCCAGGTAGTGTCTTGAAGGAAGGACAGACCGATTATTCAAAGGATTTGAGGGATGGGGTTGGTTATTTTTTGGTTTTTCGAGACAGGGTTCCTCTATGTAGCTTTGGAACTCTCTCTGTAGAGCAGGCTAGCCTCAAACTCACCGAGATACCGAGATCTGCCTGCCTCTACCTCCCAAGTGCTGGGATAAAGGCACCACCACTGCTGGCTATTTGAAGTTCTCACGATTCCAAAGGGGGCATAGCTAGGGCAGCCAGAGCCCTGAATACCTGTTGGGAGTGATTAGATAATGCTGAAGGCTGATAATGGTCTCCTGTCTACTAACTTGATGCATACACCTTCCTAATTGTCTGAAGGGCTTTGGAACAACAGCATGAGGTCATTCTGCCTTCTCCCATGCCTTGTCTGGTGGTGCTCTTCATGCAGGTCTTATACTGTCAAGTATGGACACTCTGGCCTTCATGTTCAGGTTTATCTACAGAACTGTAAATGGATACCCCAGCAGTTCTTTGACCTGATGTGTACCCCAGCAGAGTACCTACCTTAGGAAGAACCAGGCTTGGGCATGGGAGACATGCCACTGGGGTTGGAGCATTAAGAGCCTGCCAAGGTGTGGTTCCCTTGCTACCAGTGGTGAGAATGAATGCTTATATAGAGATGCTGCAGCAGCCATACCCTCCACTGGGTACCTTGCTTGCTTCTTCAGGGCCCCCAGCACCTACAGGAAGGCAGGCCAGCTCTTCCACTTGAGAATCTCCTACTACTAAGTCAGTTGTTACCAACTCCCTCTTTACTTGGGGCCTGGGAAGCAGAAATGGGAATTGCCACCCTACCCCACTTCCCGATCTACTTATGCACAACTTACATGAAACCAGAGCTGACCCTGGCGATCTATCTGACCCATCCCCAGTCCCTACTGTGGGACCTAATGCTGCCAAACGAGACAGTGCCCCCACAGGCTGAGAAAAGGAACTGGTCTTGAGCTCACAGCCTACTGAGGGTGAAACTCAACATCAGAATCTCAAAAATAAGATTCAAGATGCTCCAAGCAGAATTACTTTGCTACTAAAGAACCATAAAAGACAAGCACCAAGGACAGAAACACAGGTGTGGGCAGGCTGTAAAGCTATGCTCAAAATACTAGAAAGTTCCAGCAAGAAGGAAGAGGAGGAAGAGGAACAGGAGGAGGAGGAGGAACAGGAGGAGGAATAGAAGAAGAAGGAGAAGGAGGAGAAGGAGAAGAAGGAGAAAGAGAAGGAGGAGAGGAAGAGGAGGAGGAAGAAAAAAGAGAAAAAGAGGAAGGAAGGAAGAAAGAAGAAAAAAAGAGGAGGACAAGGCTGGAGAGATGATTCAGCAATTAAGAGACTGTCTTCTCTTCAGGTTCAATTCCCAGCACACAATCTTCTGTCTAAGACTCCAGTCTAAGGGGATATGATGCCCCTTCTGGCCAGGCACCAGATAATCACATCGTGCATAGACATACACACAGGCAAACCCTCATACACATAAAATCTTTTAGAAGAAAAAAAAAAAAAGAGACTGATTTTTCATGGTCCTAGAGGCTAAAGTGAGAAATCCAGGAATTAGAGTCTGGTTCTTCCAGGGTTTCTCCTCTGCTTCCAGATGCTGTCTGTCCTGAGTTAAGCCACACCCTTCCTTCTATTAAATATGTCTCCCCAGGCAAGGCCACTGGTGTTTGCAGGTTTTGTTAGATCTTTTTAGGTTCCAGAAACTACAGTAGTCTTGGCAAACAGCTTCACCTCTCCAATCATCTGGTACAATTGAGCACAGACAGTGCCGTCTCCTGCTCTGTGCCTCTAAGAACGCCATGCAGCCTTTGGCTTCCCCCACTCCTTATCTGTTTACCCATTACTGCTAGCTACTAGTCTCTCTTATTAATATAAAAATTACCTTTTTAAGGGACAGTAGGTATGGCCACTGTTGGGCCAGACTGCAAGCAACAATACTCATCTGGCAGATGCCTTCCTCTCATCTACTCCATTCACATAAGATGGGTTTGTTCACCACCGGGAAATACAGATGCATCCAGTGCTGATGAGCTTTCCCTGATGACTCAAGGGTGCACAGCCTGGGATGCTCTGCCCTAAAGGGCTGAGAACATAGCTGTAGCTGCCTGCATAGAAGCTACCCCAGTCTCCTTCACTTGTGATTGCAAGGCCTGGTTTCCAGAACCACTGCACCTGGCGTGGGGAGAGGAGAGTATGTAGACCCCTTTACTACTCAGTCTATGTGGCCCCTGCCTACAGTCAGCAAGGCCTCAGCACAGGTGTCAGTCATTGTCTAGGTGTTCGTGGGGCTGACTTGGCTCACTCTTTTCCACCAGAGCAGAAACGTTCACAAACCCAGGAGCTCCAGTGGTCAGAGGAAAGCTGTTCAATAACATACTATTTCAGGACAGGTAGAACACAGCCACAGCTCCAGGCAGTCCTGGGTGTGAGCGGTTCTTAGCTCCTGAGAACCTCCTTTGACAGGCTATATAACCCTGTGCAGGTATTTCCCTTTTGCATGGAACTCCTGTGGGCATGGGTGTTTCCTCAGAGTTCCCATGACATCCCTCAAGAAATTTGGTCCATTGGGCTCCAGTTTCAGGATTACCCCGAGCTTCATTTGGTGCATCTTAGTCCAGAGCTAAGTTCCCGAAATTGCTGCTGGCCTCCACAGGCTCTTCATGAAGTCCCAGCAGCTCTTCCACTGAGGGTTGTCACAGGGAGAATCTGTCCCCTGCAGCTTCTGCTCTGCACCATGGGCTAGCGGGAACCCCCAGGGCCTGCAGAGCAAGTGCAGTTATTTTTTTATTTTTTTATTTTCTGGTTTTTCGAGACAGGGTTTCTCTGTGTAGCCCTGGCTATCCTGGAACTCACTCTGTAGACCAGGCTGGCCTCAAATACAGAAATCCACCTGCCTCTGCCTCTCAAGTGCTGGGATTAAAGGTGTGCGCCACCACTGCCCGGCCAGTGCAGTTAATTTTATCTGAAGAACAGTTTGCATGCTTCCTGATTTCCAGTCAGAAGCAGTGTCCACCCTATAATACAATTGGGTAAGAGGGACACAGCTATTTACAGGGTGCAGGTCCAAGTACACCAAGTCCACAGCTTGTACCTTAAACCCTCCCTGCCCCCCACTTCTCTAAATTCTCTCATTAGGACCTTACCAACTGCTATCCGTTTTATCCACGAAATTTCTCAGTAATAACCTGGAGGTTCCCACCAGGGAGGAACACTGCAACACTCCTCTTTCTCTCAGAGTTTTATTCCTTCAATGCTTTCTCCATCTCATTTCTTCTTTCTGTAGTACTGAAGGTCTAACCCAGGACTTTCCACATGCAGGCCGGGTGCCTGGCTGCAGAGCTTCATCTCTAGTCCACCTCATTTCTTCATTCTATCTTTTACAATGCTGCTTTCCTGAAGTAACCAGGATTCGCTGCAGTCTTTTCCCATCTCTTATTAAGTTAGTGTTCTGTTAACATTTCTAGGCCCTAAGGAAGCTGAGACTAAAGATTTAATAAGTCTTCTTGAAATGTCTTTATTTTGCAGATGGGTCCTCAAGTTAAAGGCCCATCCTTATCCACATTGGCCATGATCTGAGGTCATAGTTTTATAGTAAGTCAATCCCATTTGGCTTGTACACTGTTAAACCAAAGACTCAGAACAGAGGGATTTTTGAAATAAAGGGTTTATTGAGTCATTAGAGGTGCTGGTCAGAAATCAGCCAGGTTTAAACAGGTTCTGCAACTTCCAGGAGCAGAGCAGGATCACTGTGAGGGTTCCTCGACAGGATCAGTACCAAGAACATTTCTTCCTAGTGAGAATTGGGAAGGGATACAATAAATAGGATCACAAGGAGTCTACACTAGTTATCAACTAGAGGAGGGGGGAACAAAAAGAAAGACCTGAAGACATGCCTCGGTGGTTCAGAGCACTTATTGCTCATAGAGAGGAGCCAGTATCTTACTTAGGGTTACTATTGCCGTGATAAAACGCCATGACCAAAGCAACTCAAGGAGGACAGGGTTGATTCCATTTACATCTCCACATCGTTGTTCATCGTTGAAGGAAATCAGGACACAAACACAAATAGGGTGGGGCCTGGAGTCAGGAGCTGATGCAGAGAGGCTATGGAGGGGTGCTGCTTACTGGCTTGCTCAGCCTGCTTCTTACAGAACCCAGACCACCAGTCCAGGGATGGCACCACCCACAATGGGCTAGGTCATCCCTGGCCAATCACTAATTAAGAAAATGCCTTCCAGCTGGATCTTATGAAGGCATTTTCTCAATTGAGGTTCCCTCCTTTCCAGTGACTCTAACTTGTGTCAAATTGACATAAAACTAGCCAGCACATCCAAGTTCTGTGTCCAGTTCTCTCACAACCACCTGTAACTGCAGTTCCAGAGGTTCCAACACCTTCTGGCCTTCATGGCACCAGGCACACATATGATACACAGACATACAGACAGACAAAAACCCATACATATAAAATAAAATAAATACACAACCACTCCCCTCTTCTCAGTAAGAGTCTGACATGGTGGTACATGCCCTTAATCCTAGATCTTAGGAAGTGGAGGCAGGCAGATCTCTATGAGTTTGAGGCCAGCATGGTCTATATAGAAAGTTCTAGGATAGCCAAGGCTACCTAGTGAAACTCTGGCAAAAAAAAATGTTTGGAGGTAGAATGGCCATCACAAGCTCTGAGCTGGGCTGGCTGGGTGGGTTAGTAGGGCACCTAGAGGTCTCTGGGACATGCATATGGACAGTCTGTTGCTGGCTTTCGATGACTTCCCCAATTTATTCCCCACCTAGCCTCGAGCCTTTGTAATTTACATCTAAGATGTCTTGAGGGGATGATGATGGTGGTGGTAATCAATGCAGAACATATCCACTGCTTCATTTTGGTGCAGCACCCACAAGTAGAAACAGGGACCCCTTTCTTGGAAGCTGGCTTCTCAATGACTTCTCTGGAGTCTTCCTAGCTGGCAGCTTTCTGGAGTAGCTTGTGTGTTCCAACCATACTTAGCCTTCTAAGGCTGTTCATGGGAACCTGGGGATCCCAGGCCAACTTGAACATGCTAGTCAGGCCCCAGAACCTTGTCTGTCATGTACTCTACTGTCCCCTTTAAGGACTGATGGCTTCTTCATACCGACACACCAGATTCTAGTTTCTAGGTTTTCTTACCCCCACCCATCCCCCCTGACACACTGGCCATCTTCTGGATGACCAAACATCTTAGAGATACTGTCTTAGTCAGGGTTTCTATTCCTGCACAAACATCATGACCAAGAAGCAAGTTGGGGAGGAAAGGGTTTATTTAGCTTACACTTCCACATTGCTGTTGATCACCAGAGGAAGTCAGGACTGGAACTCAAGCAGGTCAGGAAGCAGGAGCTGATGCAGAGGTCATAGAGAGATGTTTCTTACTGGCTTGCTTCCACCGGCTTGCTCAGCCTGCTCTCTTATAGAATCCAAGACTTCCAGCACTGGGATGGCACCACCCACAAGGAGCCCTACCCCCTTGATCACTAATTGAGAAAATACCCCACAGGTGGATCTCATGGGGGCATTTTCCCAATTGAAGCTCTCTTCTCTGTGATAACTCCAGCCTATGTCAAGTTGGCACATAAAACCAGCCAGTACAGATACTGTTACTGTTCTAGAGGTGGTGGGAGGGACCTGGGAGAATGGAGCCAGTAAATGAAGTGAACTATAGTATCATACAGTAGTGGACTTTATTAAGAACCCCAGACAATTACTCTGAGGGTTAAGAACTGTCTTATGAGTAGAGTTCTCATGAGTTCAGGCTATATACAATTACAAGGACAAGCCACACATGGCAAAAACATGTTTTTCCATAGAAGCATATAACATTAAACATTAATTAACTAGCTCCAGCAAGCAGTAATAAGTACTCTGAAGTAAACTCACTCCTGTCTGCAGCATCTGGGTGGAGCCTGAAGACACATTCCAAGAATAATTCCATGTTTTGAGGAAACTGATGTCAAAGACTTGTTTTCTTGGAGTTTTCTCACAAGTGCTCTGAAGTCTCAGACAAGTTCATCCATGGGCCATGTTATGATGAGGTACTTCCTACTATCCCAGCATAATTTCTTTTTTTATGGGTGGCCAGGAGGTTGGTGTCCTGAGCTCAAATACCTCTTCTGGAGTGATGCAGCCCAGAATCCACCTTTGTCTTCTCTCTCACTTTCCTTTCAACCGTGGCAGACATTAGTGACCACGGAGGCCACAGAGAGCATTGGATCCTTGGAGCCAAAGTTACAAATAATTGTGTTGTTTTGTTTGTGTTTCTCTGTGTAGCCCTGGCTGTCCTGTGCCACGCCCACTTCAGTGGAGTCTGGGTGTCAAGCATGAAAGCTTGGCCACAGATCTGAGGCGTACAGCTTCAGAGAAGCTAGCCTCCTGGAATTCGTTGGTGTTCCCTAACTCAGATGTGTTCCAGAATGGTCTTTGCAATAGTCAATGGAGAGTTTTGCATGCTTTCTTTATTATTCAGGCATAGAGGTGCCCCAAGAAATGATTTGTAAATAGCCAAGCTAGATTAAGTGTTGTTTCCTGGCCCCCCGCAGTGTTCCAGCATCCTAATAGGTACCAAGCTGTTGTTAGCTTGGAATTTCACAAGGAAGCTACCTTAATCAGACAGATTGTCTCTAGAGTAAGAGATAGAGATCAGGCATTGGAGTTTACTGTCAACAAAGTAAAATTAGAATTGTCTCCAGAGAAGGAGAAAGAGATCAGGCATTATAGTTTACCGTCAACTAAGTAAAATTAGTCATGTGCGGAAGACTACTTTACATACTAGAGGGAAGCCAAAAGGCTTCCCTGCAAATTGGGAATCTGTCACTAATGCTTATAGTTACAGCCAAAGCCATTCCCAAAAGCTGCAAGAATGGGACCTCCTGGTACTTACCTCCAATGAGCCCAGAGGATTAGCTTAGGGCTGGCAAGTTGGCTCAGCGGGAAAGGGCACCAACTGCTCTTCTGTTAAAATCATTCTGTTAAGATCAAATTGACTTTGTTGTAGTTGTTGCCTGCCTGGTTTCTGTCAATTACCCTGACTGTTTATCTAACTTCCTTTTGTCTTCTGGATGACTATAAAAGCCTAATGCTCACTTTGTGCAAATACATTCAGATCCTGCACTTCCTTGTGTCATGTCTGCCTGTCAATCAACCGACTTCTTGCCCGTCTGACTACCAGGACCCTATTTCTCCCACGGGTTAAGGGGCCAAGGCTTGCCAGCCTGTTGCAGTCCTGGAACTCACTCTGGAGACCAGGCTGGCCTCAGACTCAGAAATCCGCCTGCCTTTGCCTCCCAGGTGCTGGGATTAAAGGTGTGCGCTACCACCGCCTGGCTTCCTCCTCTTTTTTTTAAAACAGGATCTCACTATATAGAATTTACAGTGTAGATGAGGCTTGTCTCTGTTTCTTCTGAATGCTGGGCTTCTACTTCCTGAGTTCAGATATAGTGCTACCAGCTACCTCAGGCTCTTGGTTCCATGACTTCTCCAACATGAACTACAAACCAAATAAACCCTGATCCCTTAACTTGCTTTTGTCAAAGCAGGAACTAACACTCTGAAAGAAAACACTTTAAAGTCATTTATTCAAGACTGTATCAAGACTACATAGGATCTTCTAAACAGAGTATTAAAGTAAGTGCTTGAAGTAAAGCTCAAACAAAAGAGGACAGTTAACCAAAGGGCTGTGGTAAAAACAGTAGCCCCATGAACAGATGCTCAACATCTCAATCCTAAGGAAAATACAATTGAAATTTACACAATGTCTTATGGTCAGATTGGGCAAAAGTAAAAGCTGATATTAGTTTTGAAAACTGGATCTTTTGTGATGAATAATTTTATATCAGATTAAACAGATTTTGCCAAACATGCCACTATCCCTTTCTTGGGTGCTTTTAAAATATTTATTTATTTATTTTTAAAATCTGATCTCTCTACATACTTCAGGCTGGCCTGGAACTCACAGAGATCTGCCTGTCTCTGCCTCCTGAGCCCTGGGATTAAAGGTGTGCCCTGCTGCACCTGGCTTTGGGTGCTCTTAAACAAATGAAGCTAAAGTCTTTAAAATACTCCTGCAAAGGTGTTTACAGCAGTTTTAGTTTGGGACAGTAAACTGAAGTCCCGCAGCACAGGGAATACCCTATGTGCATAAAGAAAGGGACCTTATGCAGCATGCATGAGGCAAATAGGTAGGGTGGTGCAGCTTGGGGGCACAGAAGACCCTGATGATAGTTGTAACAGACTCTTATAGAAACGAGGAAATTATACCTTTTAAAATCCATTTGTATGTATATGTGTGGCATCTATGTCTGTATTTATGTGTGTACATATGTGAATATGTATTAATCAGAAATAGATGCTGAGTGTCTCTTCTTCTAATACTTTCTGTCTCTGTCTATCTGTGCAGGCTAGGTTTATATCAACTTTTAAGCTAGAGTTATTTTTGGAAGAAGTCACCTCATTTGAGAAAATATTCCCACCAGATTGGCCTGTGGGCAAGCCTGCCCTGCACCTTTTTTTTGTGATTGATGAATGATGTGGGATGGCCCAGCTCACTGTGGGCAGTGCCACTTCTGGACACTATAAGAAGGAAGGCTGAACAAGTTGTGAGGGCAAGCTAGGAAGCAGCACTCCGTCATGGCCCCAGCATCCATCCTGCCTGCAGGTTCCTGTCCTGCTTGAGTTCCTTCCCTGACGTCCCCAGCCACAGACTGTTGCTGGAAATGTGAGTGGAAATAAACTCTTTTTTCCTCAAGTTGCTTTGGGTCATTCTGCTTTATCACAGCAGCAGAAGCCTTAAGGAACTGGAAGTGGGGCTGGGAGTGAGGCGCTGAGCATGTGCTTGGGGGAGGCTTGTGGTAGCATTTGAACTTTGGGAAAGAAAAACCAATGAGTGCTTATGGCTCAATGGATTGTTCATTGTGAGCTTAGAAGACAAGAGTGTTGAGAGAAATTTAGATAGTGGAAGCCTGCCATGTAAAATTTCATAGGGAAGTTTGAGAGTCCCTAATAGACTTTATCAGGGCCATTCACATGATACTTTGAATTAAGGACCATTAAGGTGCTAGCCTAGTCTACAAAGCAATTCCAGGACAGCCAGGGCTACACAAGGAAACCTTTTGTCCAAAAAAAAAAAAAAAAGGCCAGGCAGTGGTGGCGCAGGCCTTTAATCCCAGCACTTGGGAGGCAGAGGCAGGCGGATTTTGAGTTCAAGGCCAGCCTTGTCTACAGAGTGAGTTCCAGGACTATACAGAGGCTACACAGGGCTACACAGAGAAACCCCATCTTGAAAAAACAAAGCAAACAAAACAAAACAAACAAACAAAAAAGAAGAGACCAGCAAGATGGGAGGTGGTGACCCACGCCTTTAATCTAGTGCTCTGCAAGCAGAAGCACGTGGATCTCTATGAGTTTGAGGCCAGCTAGTCTACAGAGTAGGTTCCAGGACAGCCAGGGCTACATAGAGAAACCCTGACTGGCAACTTTAATTTTTTCAAAGCTTTTTTTTTTTTTTTAAAGATTTTATTTATTTATGTATATGAGTACATTGTCACTGTCCTCAGACGAACCAGAAGAGGGCATCAGATCCAATTATGGATGGTTGTGAGCCACCATGTGGTTGCTGGGATTTGAACTCAGGAACTCCAGAAGAGACATCAGTGCTCTTACCCATTGAGCCATCTCTCCAGCCCTCAAAGCTTATTTTTAATGATGGTTTTTAATTGCGTTAACCTCCCTTCTAGCCCACCACCCAACAGAGGTAGTGTAAAAGAAAGGATATGGGGGAAATGGACTTGTTTAGAAAGGGTTCTTTGGAGCAAATCCCATCTGTGTTGTCAGGAAATCAACAGTTTAGTTCACAGGACAGCAATGGCAGCTTGATCCACTCGCAAACGCTTCACAGATAGACCAACAGTCCAGTTAGGTAGAGTTGGGATAGCAGCAGTGGTGGCACTACCGAGCAGGAACAGCCAGGCCTCAGATGAATCAACGTGAGACAGCAGGAGGGATTAGGATCACCAGGTATGCCTGGAGAAGTTCTTGGCTGTCCTTCTCTTGACAAAGCAAAGATCAGCAAGGAATGAGACCAAAAAGTGTTGCACAGCTAGCTCTACCAGCAAGACAAGCCCAGCCTCTGTCACAGTCCATTGGGTTCTTTTTCTACTCCCTCTAAACATCATGGGTCTTGGCTCTGCTCATGCAACTGTCTCAGTTGACATCACTCTGCCAACTGGCCCAAGTCTGAGGAAGCAGCAAGAAGCCATAGCACACCACCAGAAGTTTTTTGATGTTTCTCTCTATAGAGTCCTGACAAATGAAGCTCAACTACAATATGTAAGTCAGACCAATAGATGCATGTCGTTAGCAAAGAATCCTTCATCATGGGTCATTTCACATGCTTGCTTTAGCAGAACATCCTTTCACCTGTGTCTGCTTCAGCAAAATGTTTCTTCATGTTTTTGCCCCAGCAAAACACCATCCAACACAACTGACTTTTTAAAGAATACTTGTTTTGGGACACTTCGCTGTCTCAAAACAAACAAACAAACAATTAAAAAACCCAAATAAACAAAAAGAGACCAGCATCAGTGAGGCAGAATCTTCTGGGAAGTGTTTCCTTTGGGTCAGTACAGAGAGGCTGTGGTCCAGAGACAGCCAAGGCTATACCTTCTGCTGGCAGTCAAATATGATACTGTAAAGCCAGGTGATGGTGGTACTACATGCCTTTAATACTAGCCCTTGGGAGGCAGAGGCAGGTGGATCTCTGAGTTCCAGGACAGTTGGGCTACACAGAGAAACTCTGTCTCCGAAAAAAAAGAAAAAGAAAAAGAAAGAAAGGAAGAAAGAAAGAGAGAGGGGAGGGAGGAAGGAAGGGAGAAAGGAAGGAAGGAAGGAAGGAAGGAAGGAAGGAAGGAAGGAAGAAAGAGAGAAAGAAAATGTGGGCTACAGAGATGGCTCAGTGGTTAAGAGCTGCTCTTCCAGAGGTCCTGAGTTCAATTCCCAGCTACCACATGGTGGCTCACAACTGTCTGTAATGGGATCTGATGCCCTCTTCTGGCATGCAAGTGTACACGCAGATAGAGCACGTCTATACATAAAATAAATGTACAATAAAATTATATTATATATAATAAGTAAAAAATTATTTTATTATAAATAAGTACAGTGTTGAGGCCTCGGTAAGAATTAAGGCTTAGATAGAATGTTAAAGCCTAGGTAACTGTTCCCTGGCTAGCCTGTCATTTTGCTGTTACTAATGTTATAAGGAAACTTTCTCACATGTTATTTCTGCTGTTACTAGGAATCTTTCTCACACCCAAGTTGATTGCACATTCTGTTATATTCTGTAGCCTTGGAAACCAATCACGATTGAAGTCAGTAGAACTGCTTTGTACAATTACCTATAATAAGCTTGGACCTGAACCAACCACCCAGCAGCACTTCCTGCACCTGTGTGTAAGCTTTTATGGTATTTGCTTTTATAAGCTGCCCCTGGGATGACCCCAACATAAGAGAGACACCTGCACCATTATAAGAAACTATTTGGAATATGACTTCTGTTTTGAGTAGTAGTAAAGTATAAGTTCCCAAGACCTCCCTGGAAAATGACATCCTACTTGGCAGAAAGAGACATGGATGTGGGTAACTGACTTCCTGGATGACAAGTTAGGGCATGAACATTAGACAAGGCAAGTCACCAGCCACAGTGAATACCCGAACCAATGGGCACAGGATGAGTGTACAACAAAGACAAGTTCCTAAGGAGGTACCCCATTCCTAAATCCTGATTGGTGGAATAATTTGGCACAATGATTTTAAATCTTTGGTTTTAAAAGTCCTTTAAAAAAGAACCTTAACTCGTGATCACTGTTCAGTTTCTGAGTTTGAGTCCAGCTTGGTCTACAGAGTGAGTTCCAGGACAACAAGGACCACACAGAGAAACCATGTGTGTCTGGAGAAAAAAAAAAAGTCCTGCAAGTAGTGTTGGCTTTAAAGGCATGAAGGGGTCATGGAGAGCAGCTGAGACTTGGCACTGATTAGCGGGGCTGAACTAAAGAGATGTTGGAGGAGACCACTGGTGAAGGTGCACCTCAAATTGCATGAACCTGAGGATTGAAGAGTTCATGGAGAGAAGTTGAGGCTCATGACTGTGTGACAGGGTCAGAGTCTTTGAGGAGAGCCTAGAAGGGGTTATTGGAGAAGATAATGTGGCCCAGTTTCAGAGCCCCCCGTGAGTGTTCTTAGAGAAGACAGGACCGTGGATGACTGCTGAGGACAGCCGCAGCCATACAGTGGAGCTGATCTGAGCTTATTAGTCAAGCTTTGTGTGCTGCAGATGGTAGTCCTGAACACTGAGGTCGCTGCCAGGCCCTCCAGAGCCTTGAGGAATGTAGGTCCTGAACATCAAGCCCTGAATTGTTAAACTGTTAAATTCCAAGTTTGGATTGATTTGACTCTAACTGCACTGGTTCTCCCATGGAGTAAGAAAGTATCTGCTTATATTTTATTTTACAGGAGTTCACAGTTAAAAGACTTTGGAATTTTAGAGAAACTTTGGATATTTTAGAGAGACTTTTATATATATTTTAAAGAACCTGAACTTTGAAGTGTTTGAATTTTTAAAGGCCATGTGACTTTTAAATGTTGAAATGCTTTTTACTGGGGCTGGTGAGATGGCTCAGCGGGTAAGAAGAGCACTGACTGCTCTTCTGAAGGTCCTGAGTTCAGATCCCGACAACCACATGGTGGCTCACAACCATCCGTGATGAGATCTGACACCCTCTTCTGGTGCGTCTGAAGACAGCTACAATGAATTACGCCGGAGCAAGCAGAGGTCCTGAGTTCAATTCCCAGCAGCCACATATCATGGCCATCTGTATAGCTATACAGTGTACTCATACACATAAAATAAATAAATAAATCTTTTAAAAAAAGAAATGCTTTTTACTGTGTTATTATTAACATTATGAGATATTGGGATGAACAAGAAAGACAAAGTATGCTTTAACAGTAATGTGTTTGTGTCTCAGCCTTGTCAGGTGCTACATTCCTGAGGTGGGGTCTGGGCTCTCTTGGTTCCAACCTGTGACCCACTCGTCCCTGTGTTTTGGGGTGAAACACTCATGAATCACTGGGACTGTCTTCATTCTTGTATGCTATGGGATATAAAGTCACAGAATTTCAAAGTGCTTGAAGGCTCAGGAAACACTCTGGCTTTGCCTAGGTCAGAAGGCAGCAGCAGTCATTGCGAGGTTGCTCTGAAGCAGAGTTAACTGTGCTAGCTAGTTTTTATGTCAATTTGACATAAGCCAGAGTCATTTTAGTAGAGGGAACCTCAACTGAGAAAATGTCCCTGCCAGACTGCCTCTAGGCAAGCCTGTAGAACATTTTTATTTTCTGGATTAATGATTAATGTGGAAGTGCCCAGCTCACTGTGGACAGTGCCACCCCTGGGCCGGTGATCCTGGGTTGTATAAGAAGACAGGGCAAACAGGGAAGAGCAAGTCAGTAAGCAGCACTTCCCCACAGCCTCTGCATCAGCTCCTGCCTCCAAGTTCCTGTCCTGCTTGAGTTCCTGTCCTGATGAACTTTTACCTCGAAGTGTAAGCAAAACAAGCCCTTTCCTCCCCAAGTTATTTTTAGTTATGATGTTTTATCACAGCAATAGAAGCTCCAACAAGGACACTATTTTTCTGTCTATGTCTATATCTATTATCTGTCTTCTATCTATCTATCTATCTATCTATCTATCTATCTATCTATCTATCTATCTATCATCTCTATTCCCTATATATCTATCATCTATCTATCATATCTATCTTGTCTCTATCTATTATATATTATCTATCATCTGTCTTATCTATCTACTCATCTACATAGCTATCTGAGACTGAGTCTCTCACTGAACCTGAAGTTCTGCAGTTCACTGGACTGGTTAGCCAGTAAGATCTCGAGATTCAGTAGCTTCTGCCCTCAACCCTCTCCACAATGCTGGGATTACAGACATGTGCCACCATACCTAGCTTTTACGTCAGTGCCGTGCCTCTGAACTCAGGTCCTCATGCTTGTATGGCAAGCTCTTCACCCACTGAACTATCTATCTCTCCAGCTCCATTTTCCCCATATTTTGAAGCAAGGTCTCCTGGAGCCCAACCTGGCTTTGTACTCAGAGGATGACCTTAAACATCTGATCCTCCTGCCTCCTGAGTGCCAGGACTTCACCAGGCTCCATCACAGCTGGTTTCATGTGGTGCCTGGGCTTGAACACAGGACTTCCTGCATGGTAGGTAAACAATTCTACCTATATTCAACTGAGCTTTATCCAGTACCTTATGTTTTAAAAGTTCAACAGGTCTAAAGGAAAGTGGCTTCCTCTGCCCCACCTACGTTTGCAGCTCTGCAGGAAGCAGCCCTGTAGCCTCTGGATGCTCAGTCACTTGTTACCTGACTCCATCTGGCCTGGCCCAAGTGAGAAGGGCAGAGGACAAGGTCCACAGTAACTGGGAGGGTGTCCCCAGTCCTGCCTTCTCTGTCATTCCCAGGTCAGTTCCAAAGTCCCATCCTGAGAACTAGGGACGCTGCTCTTCTTCCCTCCGCAGGAGCAAGATGTAAGCCTGGAATTAAGGAGGTAGAGTAAAAGTAGTAGAGAGCAGCCTGCCCCTCCCACTCCAGCCCCAGGTTGAAGTGGGTGGAGACGGTGTGGAGGACAGCAGGTGTGCAGGTCAGAAGCAGCACTTCCTCCAGCTATCCTTGGAAATTGGCTTCCAGCTCAGGTGAGGGACCTCAGGAGCTGTCCTGGTCTGTGGGCTGCCTTTGGTAGGGGACTGCCTGTCCTAGGTGAGTGAGGGGACTGCCTGTCCTGGGTGAGGGGAGCCTGCCTTGTGCTTTTTGTATGACTACCCAGTCTCAGGTGTGACGTTCCTGCGGTGGAGTCTGAGTTTTCTTGGTTCCTACCTGTGATCCACCCACTTGTCCCTGCACTTCGGGGTGCTGGCTGGAGTTACAATTCGGGCTCTGGGGAGGTCATTTGTCCTCTTTCCTCAGTTTCTCTACCTTCAGATGAGCTCGTGTCCCATTTAGCCTGTTCCCAGAAGTCCTATCCTCTGTTTGCCATTCTTGAAACACTGGGAATGTCTTCATTCTTGGGGGATATGCTATGAGATGCCAAGTCACAGAATTTCAAAGTGCTTGGAGACTCAGGGAACACCCTGGCTTTGCCTAATTCAGTGGGCAATAGCATCCATTGTGAGGCGTGCTCTGAAGTATTGCTGACCAGGAGCTGTACATTGGTAGGCTGGAGTAGGTCAGGACTTGGAATCCCTGCTGGCTCCAGAGGAGATAGGGTATCGATGTCTTAAGTACCATGGAGAATAGCATTCCATGGTCAGCTGCCCAGGTCCATCTGGGGTCAGCTAACAGCTCTCAGATCTCCACTAGAGAAATCCAAGTTTAGGATTTCAAGAAGAATCAGATGTCTTTGTTAAGAAGAATAGAATGCTAGCTGGCCTCTTGAGGGGCCCACAGCCCACCCCCTGGATTCCACATAGCATGATTCGGAGGCCCCAAGAAAGAAGTCCCGCACTGGGAGACCCTGGTTTGAAGTCCTGAGTTCAGTCCAGAGCTGAGACTCTTCATGGGGAATCAAGAAAGCAAGGGCCCAGAGGGAGAGGGAGGGCAAGGCCTACATAGGGGATCTACATGGGGCTCCATTAGCCCTTGATAGCGGCATCAGAAATGGCTGTCTTGGCTCCACTGGGCTCCACTACCCTCTGTTCTGGCCTCCAGGCTCTGTGACAATACTAGGGCTTGCCCAGTTGGACTCTGGAAACTGTTCTTTTTTTTTTTTTTTTTTTTTTTTTTTTAACTGTGGCTGTCCTGTCTACTGACCTAACCAAGAAGGATGCCTGAGTCCCAGATTTGACAACATCTGAGGAAGGTTGGGATGTGTTAAGGCCCTTCCTCTAGAAGGCTGGAGTTGGGACAGCAGGAGTCTGAGTGTCTACTGCTGCCCACCTCACCCTTGCAGCTCAGGCCCTCTCACCATGGGACTCTCCTGGAAGGAACGGGTCTTCATGGGCCTGTTGGGAATTGCAGCAGCCTCTGGCCTCACCATGCTCATCCTCATCCTGGTGAAAGCAACCAATGTTCTCTTGCCTGCAGACACCAAGGTTTGGCTCGGGACCTAATGAGGATGTTGGGCTGGGTGACCAGGATGTTGGTCTCAACACCTTGCTGGTTCCATGTTGTCCCTAGTTTGGTATCGTGTTTGATGCCGGCTCCTCCCACACATCTCTGTTTGTGTACCAGTGGCCAGCAAACAAGGAGAAGGACACAGGAGTGGTCAGCCAGGCCATGACTTGCCAGATAGAAGGTTAGTGGACAGACCCCTTACCTCCCCCAGGGCCTGGGGGTAACGTTCCCTCATCTGGCCCCACATCTGCCCTCTAGCCAGGACCCTCTCTGGCATCCTGGAGCTTCCTACTAGGTCTACACTGCACTGATGACAGGGGAGGCACCAGGTGCTAAGCCCTGAGTTCATTAACTGGGGCACCTTTCAGTTCTAGAGACCAAAAGCCAGTTCTGAGCCAAGAGATGGCAGAGCCACACTCTCCAGAAGCCCCAAAGTGGGAGAAATTCAGGGTTTCCTGCTTTTCCCTCTAAGAACTGTCATCAATGGACTTGGGGTCCACTACGCAACCAAACTAGCTTTATCTTTAGGTCTCCTTTGTTATTTTAGACAGAGTCTTGCTGTTTATCCCAGACCTTGAACCCTCAATCCCCTGCCTCAACCTCACGAGCACTTGGGAACATTCTTCCAACAAAGGTCACATTCACAGGTTTCAAACATCTCTGGTGGCTGTCATTCAATCTCAACCTTTAGATTTGGAGTCTTTCCCTGGGGCACTGTGTTTCAGGACCTGGAATCTCTTCCTATACCTCTGACCCAACACAGGCTGGGGAAAGCCTAAAGAGCTGCCTGGAGGAGGCACTGGCGTTGATCCCACAGGCCCAGCATCCAGAGACGCCCACATTCTTGGGGGCCACAGCAGGAATGAGGCTGCTCAGGTGACAGGCTGCATCTCTTAGGGTCACTCACAAAAGCCAGGCTCGGACACCCTGGGTTGAACTAACTGCAGTAGAGATTGGGGTGAGGTACCAGAGATTGGGATGAGACTTTCCTCCAGCCATGGTCCTTTCTCCCAGCCAGAAGAACAGCTCTCAGGCAAGAGACATCCTAGCTGCAGTCTCCCAGACACTAAGCAAGTCTCCTGTGGATTTTTGGGGTGCCAAGATCTTGGCTGGGCAGGATGAAGGTGCCTTTGGTTGGATCACCATCAACTATGTTCTGGGAATGCTCCTGAAGGTGCAGGGATAGCCTAGGGGTGAAGGGTTGGTCTGACAGGCCAGTTCCTGGGGGTGGCTGGCCAGCAGCCGGGGCCAGTGTGGCTGCCCAGAGAGCTAAACACTTCATCTGTGGTCAGTATTCCTCTGGACAGTGGATCCTGCCTGAAGAGGGGATGCTAGTTGGCGCTCTGGACCTTGGTGGGGCCTCCACGCAGATCAGCTTCGTGCCTCAGGGCCCCATCCTGGACCAGAGCACCGAGGTTGCCTTCCGCCTGTACGGTGCCAACTACAGTGTCTACACTCACAGCTACCTCTGCTTTGGGCGGGACCAGATCCTGAGAAGGCTCCTGGCTAAGCTGGCACAGGTCAGGCTGATATTTGAAAGGGTGGAGAGGTGGGATGGCGTGGGTAGAGTGGAGGGGTAGATCAGAGCTTAGAGCTAATGCCCTTTCCTCTCTCTGCAGAGCAGCCAGGTGGCCCGGGTCAGACACCCATGCTACCACAGTGGCTACCAGACCACACTGTCACTGGCTTCCTTGTATGACTCACCCTGCATCCACACTACAGATTCCCTGAACCACACCCAGAACCTCACAGTTGAAGGGCTAGGCAACCCCGGGAACTGTGTGGTAGCCCTGCGGAGTCTCTTCAACTTCTCCAGCTGTAAGGGCCAAGAAGATTGTGCTTTCAGTGGAGTCTACCAGCCTCCTGTGCATGGCCAGTTCTATGTAAGCATGGCTTCCCAAAGGCTTGCACAGCCTTCTCTACTCCCCCCCCCCCCCCCCCCGGTGCCTATTGGGACACCTGACTGAGGGTCATGTCACAGGCCTCCCTCAGGCTTGCACAGCCTTCTCTACTTCCCCCAGGCATTTTCCAACTTTTACTACACCTTCCATTTCCTGAACCTCACCTCCAGACAGCCACTGAACACTGTCAATGACACTATCTGGAAGTTCTGTCAGAAGCCCTGGAAACTGGTGGGTGACCCTGGATACCTAACCTAGCCCTGCCTCCATACCATATTATGGGCAAGCAGGGCCTCTGGGGTCTTGTGGGGTTTTCTTGGACAGAGATTTGTGATAAAGTCCCCTTTAGGCAGCAGGACTGGGGAGGAAAAGATCCAGGGCACAGCTGGCATCGGCCTCTGATTGTTATGAGGTTGGCCACCCCAGCCCCTAGCTGGAGGGTGGTCTCCACAGGGATTTGCAGAAGGGCTTTCTGAAGCATTTAACAGTCTCCTGATGTCTGGAGACTGTTTGGATGGTGGTCCCACCATAGCTGGGAGAGGTGCCCCAAGGTCATGGAACCTCACTTACTCATCGGCTTCTGGAACCCAAGGTGGAAGCCAGCTACCCTGGGCAGGAGCCCTGGCTACGGGACTACTGTGCCTCGGGCCTGTACATCCTTGTATTGCTGCTGGAGGGCTACAAATTCAGTGAGGAGACCTGGCCCAACATCCAGTTCCAGAAACAGGTGACTGCCCTAAGAACCTTGGCATGTCTAGATCCGGGTGAGAATGGGATAGGACCCAGGACAGCCACCCAGATGCCCTGAAGAACCATGTGTCTCACAGGCAGGTGACACAGACATTGGCTGGACACTGGGCTTCATGCTGAACCTGACAGGTATGATTCCAGCTGAGGCACCGACCCATTGGCGGGCCCAGAGCTACAGCATCTGGACGGCTGGAGTAGTATTCGCAGTGCTGACCCTTGTGGCCATTCTTGGAGCAGCTGCCGTCCAGCTCTTCTGGACCCAGGACTAGGTAGAAACCAAGCTCAAGTAGATCACAGTCGGCAATATCTAAAGCAGGAACAGTGTTAGGAGTCAACGGTGACAACACAGCTGTTTGTGTTGTCAACCCTGTGAGCCACCATCAACTATCCTTAGGGAAGAAAGCCTTTGGCACACAGGACCTTCTGAGCTCATCCTAGATGCCTGCCCTCATGAACCCCTGACCCTTAAGGGGGGTCAATTGCTGAGAGTACTGACTCCTCTATGTCCTCAGGGTGGCACTGGCTATGGGGACTGATGTTGTCCATGGGATAGAAACAAGATACGGAGCTGTGGGAATAGTGCTACCTCAGAAGGTTGTGGCCAGCCCAGCAGAGACTCCCTGCCTTCCTCACTATATCAGACTAGACCAGATAGTCAGAGTCCAGGTCTGGGGCCAGCCCAGCTTCCTCACACAAGAGCCTTTGGTTGGATTCTCTTTATCATCAATCCCAGAACAGAGATCAAATTGGGATGAGGGGGATCATTTTTTGTTTGTTTGTTTGTTTAAATTAAACCTGGTTTTGTCACAGTATTTATTGCTAGTGCTGGTCTCCTGGCTAGGGTCCCAGTACGGGTGGGGCTTCCATACAGGTGTCAGCTGGGACCACAAAGCACTTGGGGAAAATGCCAACGCAGCCATCTCGGTGTCCCTCCAGCCATGCTTCGTCCACTGTGGAGACATGTTGGGTGCTGTGTCTGCTTACAGCAAAGACTGAGCCCTAGAGAGCAGAGTCCCCACCAGGCCTGGGCAAGTGAGCAGTGTTGGGCAGGAAAGGGCAGCCTTCTACCTTCACACAGAACATCCACCTTGTCCCCTTTTTGGAAGTCCAAATCCTCCGGTCTTTGGGCACGATAGCTGTACTGAGCTACTACTTGGTAGAGGACTGGCCGGCCCCAGGCCCCCTGTAACAGAAGGGTGGGCTGCAGGGGCAGCACACGAGAGGGGCTTCCCTTCCAACTGCCCGTGCTGCCCACAGCAGGTGTCACGGTCTCTCCCCTTGGCTCACCCGGCACTGGAGCTGCAACACTCTTGGGCTCTCAGGCACATTCCTCCAAACACTCTTTAGTGACTCCTCCGTGGAGATAGGAATCCAGGATCTCTCCTCTCCTGGGGCTTTGTAACTGCACAGGGAGTCCTGAGGGTGAGCTATAGTATGTAGGGGGAGTACCTAGTGCCTGGTCTTTCCCTAAAGGAAATTAACTTCTGTGGCTCTCCACTGTGCCTGGCCTTTACTTCCAGCAGCTGCTCAGATTAGGCATAGAGCTAAGGAGGCCTTAGCTTTGGTTCTGTCCTGGGCCTGAAAAGTGACCACTTCAGAGCAAAACAACAACAAAAGGTCTACTCTCCAGTTCAGAAGAACCCTCACTTCCTCGTAGCTCAGGTCCATCCTTTTCTTCTGTAGCTTAGAGTACCGACGCTCACAGCTTTCCCACTTACCTGAGCTGCCCTGTCTGGGTCTGGTGAAGGAGGGCTTGAGCTAGTAGTGTCTGAAAACTGGACAGGCCAGTTCCTCTTGGGACCTTCAGGGGCACAGTAAAGTGGCACTGCACAGTGACAGTCACCAAGGATTCAGGGTCTTTTGTACCTGCTCCCTGAGGAAAGAAATAAGTCTGCCTAGTCTTTTACAGCAGGTTTGTTCTTGGATCCAAGGAATCAGAGTAGAGGCTGGGCTGAAAGGTCAAAGAATCTGAGGTATAGCCTTCCTTGCTTCAAGTGGCTGATGAGAAGGGACTGGAGAGCAGGGCAGCTCTTACCTCAGCTCCTGAGGAATCTTCAGAGGGGCCTGGGCCAGGCCCTCCAGATGCCAGCAAACTGTCACATAGGCCAGGGTTCGTGTGACCACCTTTTCATAAAGGAGACACTTTGAAGTAGCTGGCCCCTATCCCAAACTTTCCTTAAGGGATGAGTGCTCATGCCCCAGCACTCCTGAAGAGGCTCCTCCTACCCGTAGTGCTCAGGACCCTCTTACACATGGATGAGGACAGCTGGTGGCTGGCTTGCTCCATCTGGGACCTCTGCAAAGGTGGACAGTGGTTAGAGGGACCTCACAAGTGTGGGTCCTTACCCATGCCAGCTGCGGCCATCATGACACATTTTGTTTAGTTGGTTTTTGTTACATCTTACATTATATAAAAGAACTTGTGTACAAATTGTTTAAAAGTTATTCATGTACAATTTGAACACATACCTGGACTTTTACTATTTAGATTGCCAAGTTTCCTTCAGTTGTGATAGTGGCCACACCCTTCCACTTAAAAGCATGTTTAGCTAGATGTTGTGAGCCTTCTCTGTATGTGAAGAAGTTACACGAGCATTTTGTAGATAAGGGTAAAGTATAGTCCAGGTAAGACACTTTGCCAAGTTTCAAAAGAGTTAACCTTTTCCTCAGAAGTTTGCAACTCACACTTCAGCCTTTCCATTTGGGAGGGTCTTACTCCAAGTGTGAGCTCTTGTATTCTATCTACATAGATCTAATCTGTACCATGAACCAAGTAGACTAAATGTGTCTGTAGCCTTCTTGCGCCTTCCCCTCCTCTGAAGTCTTCAGCTTGCACTTGAGTTGGTAACCTGGCTGCTCTCTGTTGTGGAGTTCTGCATCCCTGACTTACAGGATGCATTTCCATTGTGTGCTGGCCTTGCTGGTGGGGTTTACTGGGGTTTCCTAGATGGTTCCTGGTTTGTTTTTACCTTTGTTGGGTTTGTACAAACAATTGTGTGTGTGTGTGTGTGTGTGTGTGTGTGTGTGTGTGTGTGTGTGGCTTGAGGGTGGACCTTGAGATGGTGGGTCTGGACTCAAGGCAGAAACTCTGGACTCAAGGCAGAAACTCCGTGGACTCTATCCTAGCACAGTCAGTGGTTAAAGATATAGTCTGGGAATTTGGCCAGCAGTTAGCAGGAAGTCATTAGCCAAACTTCTCTGGGAGTAAATTCATGGTAGGCCCAGACCATAGGCATGCCTTGGGACAGGGTTGAGTCCTCACAGGCCTGGAGTCCACAGATTGCCTAGCATCAGCGGAGAGTAGCCTACTTCCTAGGTCTCCTATCAATCCCCAAATCTCAATGCTGGCTTCCCCATTGACCCTGAGAGGCCCAGGACAGAGTCTTAGGAGGTGCCCACCCTAGGGTGCCCTGAATTGGAGAGGAGGTGGAGACCTCTACCCTCTGTGGGACACTTATAGATATGGCTTGTGAACTGGTCTTAAAGAGACACTATGGAAATTCACTGTGTGACCCTTATGAAGCTTACAGCCCAGGACAGGAGCTGGTAGATGCAGGCTTAAGTCCCTGGGGATTTGGGGTATAATTGCTCATAAGGACATTGCACTGTTGGATTAGAATGAACTAAAGACTAGATCAAGTGGAATTGACTGTCCTGTGTCCTGCAATAAGCTCATGTCAAGCTTTCTCCAAGAGCTCACCACTGGCTCATGGGGCTGCTAAAGGGAAGCAAAGGGTCCTGCCTAACTGCTCTTCACAAAGGCCAGGAAGGAAGGCATCGTTTGACCCTTCTGACCTGCCTTTCCCCAGACTATCAAGGGATCTGATCACCGCACGTCCAACAGAGGCTCCAATCTTCTGTTAACAGCCCACCATCTGGTCCCTGTGGTGGGTTTGAATGTGTGCCAGTGAATTGGCCCTACTAGCCCCATTCTCTGGTATGACTGATTCTTAGCACATCCATGGCCCGGTTGTCAAGGAGGCTGCCTGTTCTCTCAGCTTAGGTTTATTCTTTGACCCAGGACAGGTGGATAAATGAGAGTGACCAGCCATCTCTGCCTGGCTTTGTCTCAGGGAGAGTAGGAATGTTATGGGTGCCAACTCTTTGAAGGTTTAGGTTTCAGGTCACAGAAGGAGAGGAACTCTTATTCTCAAGGCTTTTATACCATGGAGCTCAAGACCTTGGCCCATCTAACCTAAATCTTGTTTTCTGCAAAACCGGGCAAAGTTAGGCCTGGATCTTCTTGTTGCCTACACACCTACCTGCTGAGGCTGGACGTCTGAGTTGTGGTCATCAGGGATGACAGAAGCCACCACCTAGTGGGGGCAGGAATGCAGCTGGATTAGGGCCCCATTGGGTCTGCTCCCCCAAGTCCCCAGTTCCCAGCTCCCAGCACCTCTATGGCTTTACTCTGCAGGTTGTGGGCTACATACACCTAGCTCAAGATTGCTGGACCACTGCAGCTAAAACAAAACAAAACAACCCAAAGGTATGACCAAGAGAGACATTTGTGCTAATAATATCAACTTAATTTTAGTATAAGTTGCTAAACATCTTTGTACCTTGTTCCGTCTGCTGAGATAAGTGGATGCAGATGAATGCACAAATACAATTTCCTCTCCACCTGTACTGAGTAGGCATCAGGGCAGGTTCACAAGCAGTATGTACCTCAGGTGGCTGCTCATGGTCACACAGTGTTGGCAGGCCAGCACTGGTGACCATAAGTGTGTGGCCAGCCCAGGAGTCATCACTGCAATGCCAAGATGGCCTTTCTTTGTGACACTGCTAGTAACCATTTTCATGAGTTCCTCTTACATTTGGAGGTGGAATACTCCACCATAGATACTCCCCAGGGTTTAGGGAGCCTGACATGGCCCAGACTGGCCATCCACTTCTGGTATCTTGCTGTCTACAGCAGAGGTATGGAAACAGACACATGTGAAGATACAGACATTGGCAACATCTAGGAGAAGAGTATAGGGTGAGGGAGAGCACCACCAGGGATTCCCATCAATAGGCCTGAGCCCTTCTTTGAAGCTGACTTCTGGTAAGTTCTGCCTTCAGTCTACAGCCTTATGTGAATGCTCACTCCAACCCTAGGAGCCTTGTGCCCACTTTCTACCTTCAGACTTTCAAATGTCCTAGACTATACCCAACTGTCCTCATAAACATACTAGATGTCCAGTGCAGGGGCCAGCACACCATGAGCTTGACATAGACTACATTTTGGCAGCTGAGTCCCTGAGCTGGAAAACACCCTAGCATTTTACCTTAGCCTTGCCGAGGAAATCCATGGGCTCCAGATGTTTTAGGTATCGCCTGGGAGGCTGGAAGACCTCACCCTTGGGCACTTGCCATAGCTGTAGGGGTACCTGTTTCTGAGATGGAACATGTAAACCAGCTTAGCCACAGCTGCAAGAGCCCTGAGCCTTGACGCAGAAAGGACTACCTGGGCTTCCATCATAAGTGATGATACAGGAAGTATGAGGCACCCAGGCTACCTACCTCTTTCCATGTCTTATAGTTAGTCTTGAAGGATTAAGCTATAGAACCTAACCCCAAACCAATCTTACTGTGACCTGTCCTGCTCACCTGCACTTTGTCCACAGCAATGTCCAGGATATCTTGAGCCCCCTCTGGCCATTTGGAGATTGCCTCTAGTAGAGTACTGGCAGCCTTGGTCCAGAGACCTGCCTGGCACTGTGCTGATGCCATGTTGTATAGGACCTTGGAACAAGGACAGACATGACTGCAGGGACCATGCCCCAGGTGATCCTCATATGCTCTCCCCAGTTATAGCAGCTGAAGGTTCTTCTGTATGTGCAACTGATGCTAGAGGTCGGGACTAGGTCACCTGCTGCTGGACTGCTCAGTTTTCAGACACTAAGTTCTCATGCCCCATATCTGTTTAGTCCTGGAGGAGCCATGTTTTGCTTTGGACTTTTCTGCTTGAAGCAGCAGAAGTAGCTCTCCCTTTTAAAGTGTCTCCCTTGTGGAGGGTAAGGGGGCAGTTGGAGAGATGGCTCAATGGTTAAGAATACTTGCTGCTCTTCCCAAGACTGGGGTTAGATTCCCAACTCTCTCATGGTGGCTCACAAAGCTGACATCCTCCTAATT
The DNA here is from genome assembly GCF_008632895.1 of Mastomys coucha. Classification (NCBI taxonomy): domain Eukaryota; kingdom Metazoa; phylum Chordata; class Mammalia; order Rodentia; family Muridae; genus Mastomys; species Mastomys coucha. The sequence continues at coordinate 12,683,919 of NW_022196897.1, forward strand.
TCTACACCCTGCCACCACCATCAACTGGCCCCTGTACCTCTGAGTCTAGAGTACATCTAAGGGTTCCCACTGACAGTGCAGGGATACTCAGAACCCCACATACAATGGAACAGAGCATTCTCATAGGCAAGGAGGACTGAGGTAAGGCTATCTTATAGCCTCTGTGACAGGCAGATGAACTCACACAATGCTGTGACCCCAGTCTCCCTTCATCCTGGAGAGGTGAGCACACAGCAAACTTAGCTTTGTTACAAGGAGAAACACCTACCTACTCTTCCTACAGCTGTGTTCCAGCTGTTTCCTCTGCTAAGCCAACCCCTTTCCCCCAAAACTGTCTGTCACCTTGTCATGATCTTCAAGTATGTTCTGTTTTTATCCAACATGAGCCCATGCTGGCTGGCTCATGTGAGTAATCCGCTGCCTCCACCGCCTCCAGCCTCCTTGGGCAATCAAGGAGCTAGTGGATTTCAGGGCTCCAAAAGTCTTCAGCTGGACAGAACTCCTCATTCCACATGGCTGACCATGACAGCAACACCAACATAAAGGTGAGAAGCCCTGGCAGACTCCAGACTTCACCCTAGGACTCCAGTCAGGACCTCAGACTACATTATAGGAGCCCTATTGCAAACCAGGGCATGGCAGAACTTTAGAACTTCCATGAACCCCATACCCACAGAGAGCACCTCTAAGCCCCAGTGACACTGCTCTGCACAAACCAATGCTCACTTACCTCCCAGGCTTGCAATTTGAAGTCCAGACCCAGTTGTGTGTAGTCAATGACAGTATTACCCCTCAGCTGTGCCAGGGCCAGCTGGAAGTCAGACACAGCCTCTTGGAACCTGTGGGCATCAGGGATCTCTCAGTAGCTACAAAGGAGTTGCTGAACCTCTGAAGGGTGTTTTGGGGTACTCCACCCATCCTTCTCTCTGTGTCAGCTCTGGGAGACCTGGAGGCAATAGTAGTCACCTTCATGGGTACTCAAGTCTAGGCGAGTGTGCTTAATGGAAGTTTACTGTCTAATTCTACTTAGCCAACTGAACACCTGCTCTCTGCGCCTGACAGGGGACCATGCCTAGAGACCCAAACCCCTTCCAACTGTTCTTGTCATTCCTTTCCTGCCTTTCAGGCCCAAACCTTATGAGACCTTCACTAATCTCTGAACTTCCAACTGTGGATGAAATCTCTGTCCCTCACTAGATATTATTCTACTTCTCCCAGTCACCCTTTCTGTGCATTGGAGCCTATAACCCTGATTATCTCTCCTCCTTTCCTCCTCTTAGAAAGCTGGGTGACAATGCACATCTTGGGATAAGTCCTGGTTTTCACATCTGCAAATTGGGTATAAATACAGTGATCTTACTACTGTAAACATAAGGAGAGAACTAGGAATGTTGAGAAAGTACTGTAAATTTTGACAGGGAGAAGAGCCATGTGTGGGGGCCCCAGTCTAGCCAGAGCATTCTCACCCAGGCTGGAGGGAATCCAGAGGAGAGACTGGAGGAAGTAGGTGCAAGCATGGGTTTGCAGAGGCAAATAACTATCCAGTAACGAACAGGGGATATTACTGTGTTCTCACCTCTGCAGCTGGAAATTGGCCACTCCTCGCTGGAGGAAGCCAACAGCCATGCAGGTGTCCTTGGTCACTGCCTGGTCAAATGCCTAGGGACAAAAATGTGTGTGGAACACTAAACCCAGTAACCCAGGAACCCAAAGCCACAAACACACATGGAAATGTATCAACAGATGAGGACCACTGTACAGTTAAAGCCTGGAGAGTGTGTTACTGCATAGATTTCTCAGCTGCCCCAAGCACTTCACAACAGGCTCAGGACATGCCCCCATGCCTCCATGGCATAAAAACCCAATTTATCCATGAGGAGCACAGAGCTAGAAGAAAACGCCCCCCAATGTCAATAATAGTCATCTCTGGGAGACAGAACTGTATAAATTTTGGGCTTTAAAAAATCTCTTTGCAGGAACTAGAAAGGGCTGCTCTTCTAGAGGTCCTGAGTTCAATTCCCAGCAAGCTCATGGTATTTCACAACCATCTACAATGGAAGAACTCACATACATAAAATCCATTAATAACTGTTTTAAAATCTATTTTGGTTGTTCACACAAAATGGCACGCAAGGTGTGGATTAGAGTCAGAACATAGAAGTCTTCTGTACACAGGAGCCTGCTGCAGTTTCCTAATACCATGTCTGGCCCGGTGGAGAGCTGACTATGAGCTGGGTCTGACTTTGAAGCTTTCCCATGCCCAGTCAGCCTGGAAATGGCATGGCTGCTCATAGATCCACCTAACACTACAAGCTTCACACCGACAAGTTCAAGTGCAACCTCGTCAGACCTGCACACTTAGATTTCCTTATTGCAGTTACACTTCTTAACATTTCCGGCTCTAGCCGCTATGCCTGTGCTTGTACACATGTAAGTTTTATTGACTCAAGGCAGTGCCTCTTCTTTGTCGTCGTCTTCTTCTTCTGGTAGAGCATTTCAAACCCCTCTCTAGTTACAGTGCAAGGAGGTGAGCACGTGACTCCCTCACTGTTGAACCAACTGCCAACAGATCTTTACATTCCCTTTCCTGAACAATAACCTTTTTGTTTTTTGGTCTGGTTTGGTTTTGGTTTTCAAGACTGAATTTCTCTGTGTAGCCCTGGAACTGGAACTCTCCTGGAACTCACCTTGTAGACTAGGCTAGCCTCAAACTCAGAGGCCTGCCCTGCCTCTGTTGGCTTCAAACTTAAAGACCCACTTGCCTCTGTCTCCAGAGGGATTAAAGTCAGGCATCACCATACATGGCTCAAACAAAACCCTTTTAATGAAGAAACAATAGGTACAGATAAATATGTAAGAAGTAATAAAAGAGAGCTGGCAAGATGGCTCAGTGGGTAAGGACACTTGCCATCATGCCTAATGACCTGAGTTTGATCATTGGGTCTCACATGGAGGAAAAATAAAATTGACTCCCACAAGTTTTCTCCTGATTTATACACACATGTAAATAAATAAATAAATAAAATAATTAAAACTTCAAGAAAGAAATAATAAAGAGGCCAGGCAGTGGTGGCACACGCCTTTAATCCCAGCACTTGGAAGGCAGAGGCAGGTGAATTTCTGAGTTCGAGGCCAGCCTGGTCTACAGAGTGAGTTCCAAGGCAGCCAAGGCTATACAGAGAAACCCTGTCTTAAAACAAACAAACAAACAAACAAAAAACCAGAAATAGTAAAGAGACCATCTCCACACAGCCCAGTCTTCCTACTCTCACCCTTGCTGCTTGGGTCTTTGCTGCTCATCTGTGGTGTCCAGGTAGGTCTGAACTGTAGGCAGGGTGCTTCGGGTTTCTATCACATACCCAGGAATGGCTATGACTTTGATGAACATGAAGAGGGGAATGCCCTGACGCTCCCTCTACAGTGTGCTCCCCTGAGTAGGTAGGTGTGCTTTGAGAAGCAGGTGGATATTCATGTGAGTGCTCAGAATCGGGATAACAGGCTGTGTGCCACCATCCCATCACAAGCATCTGCTGAAACACACACCTTCGGAGGAAGAGCAGAGCCACCAGCCTGCCTTCGGGCATGTCCCTCCCTCAGTCCTGAGCACCTGAGCCTGGGCGTGCCAGACCTGGTACAGTTGCCGAATTTGGCTTATGTGGCTATGGAGACTGAACGTGCCCTGTGCCCCATTCTGGTCTCAACTAAAAGAGGGGTCTCCTAACCACAAAGCTCCAACCTGCCTCAGGCAGTCACTAAGAGAGAACATTAGTGGAACAATCTCTAGGTAACCGACAGGGTAAAGAGCAGGGATTCCTCCCCTTCTAGGTTGACTATAAGGTGCAGAAGAGCGTCCTTTTCCAGGGTGCTCTTTGGAAGATAAGGTTTCACGTTCGCAGTCACATCTTCATTTGCATTCCCCTAAAGCCTCCACCAGGGATGTGAGAGAGGGATCTGTTATCCAGACCTGGGGCGCTTACCCGCAGCGCAGCCTCTGGATCTCCTGCCATCAGATGCACGCAGCCCATGTTAAAGTACATCCTAGCCAGCGGCTCTCGGACATCTGAGAAGAAGCACAGCGCAGAGTCCCAGTCTTCGCGTGCCACGGCCAGTACACCCTGGTGCCAGTCCCGTATTTGATCTCCTAGAGAGCTCATGGAGCGCGGACGCCTGCTTTGTGGCGAAGGAAGTTAGCGATTCTAGATGGAGCACGTGGGACAGGAGGAGGGTGCCCCACAGAAACTGGGAGGCCGTGAGCCAGAGGCCAGGGGACCAGGACAGCAACGAGAAGCAGCTGGTAGCAAGACAACTGGAGTTGTGACAATCTGTCCTTGATACTGAGTAGATGGCCCAAGGCCGAGGCCCCTCTCTCACGCCCCGCCTAGAAACACTTAGTCAAGTCCCTAGGACTAAGGAGCGGGTCTATGATCACGTAACCACAGCTCTGCATTCGCCAGGCCTGTCTGCCCACTCCCTGGCTTAGCTCAGCGCCAATGAAACCATGGTTATCTCCATACCGACACGCCTTCTCCCCCCTCCTAGTTCTTGCCTCTTTCCTGGTGTAACCACACCCCTTACTCAAGCCACACCATCCTTTTTTCTTGCAAGTTCAGAACTTCAGTGGACCCTGGCTGGGCCCCTCGACGTCTTTTACGCCAGTCAGCAGAGTGTTTAGGGGAAAACCCGGGAAAAGTCCTGCATGGCTGGGTCAAGGTTCCGGGACTAGTATGAACGGTGCATTGTGGAGCTGCCTGCTGAGAGGTCAGCTTCGTCAGGCTAGGTGGGCAGCCTGAAGGAGAAGAGCTCGACCTTCGGCCCCGTCTCTTCGGAAGTGACCTCGTGGGCTTGGAGACTTTGGAGACTCCGAAGCAACAAGCTGGGCAGGACTAGATGTTATGTGACTAGCCCTCAGAAGCCCGGTTGGGGCCTCAAAGTCAGGTGTATCGGTCCGTGGTGGGGCAGCCCGCGAGGGCTTTCTCCACTAGTGGGCGCTGGCCTGGCTGCTCCTCTCCCTTGCGACTGGGGCCTTTGGGACTGCTATCCAGATGGATCACAGCTATTCAGAAAAACTAGCCGTTGTACAGGGCTTGTGTCTTATATAGACAGGTGGGGCGGCCCAATATAGACTCTGCAGGACACCAGGAAGTTGATAGCCACCTTCATATTCTTGCTTGGATAAGGCCCCACCTATACAGTGTGGGAGTCATATGCCTTCCCCAAAGCTGCTGATACAAACGTTAATCTCTACTGAAACTTTCTCCCTGACACTTGGGGCACCATGGCTTGGACAGATTGACCCATGAAATTAAGCACCACAACGCCCAATCCAAGTAGCTAGGCTCAGCTGTGTCATGGGCTCATTTTCCTCCCTTGCCTGGTTCTTGATTCCCTGTGCTCAGAGTCACAGCGGATTCTCCTTCCTGTGTGACCCAGGACAGCTAACGTTTCAGTCCTTCATCCACATGTGTAACAACAGCAGTGATCAATTCTGTTCTTCCAAGGCTTTTATGAGAGCTGAATGAAATCTCACAGTGTCGCTCAGCAGAGCTTGTCATCCTGAGCTCCCAGGGGCTCTGTGTCCCTTGGCATTTCTCTGTGGACTGAGTTTCCCTAAAATGTTGCCTGGAGTGTGTGGATGTTGCTAACCTGCCTTCTTTAAATCCTAGGGCAGCCATTCTGCCCCATACTCAGATCCTGTATTGTCTCCACACAGGCTGGTCACTCTCCCTTTTTTGGCTCCTCTCCCTCTTGCTATTCACTGCCCCTTCCTGGAAGCACAGCCTAAACTCCATCCCTGCCTTCCCAGCCCCATCTGCCCATTTTCTTTTCCATAGGTCAGGATTCTTTCTAGAATGTTCCATAGCCCATATGGTGGTTTGAATGAAAATGACCTCCATATTCTCATATGTTTGAATGCTTGGTTCCCAGTTGGTGGAACAGTTTGGGAAGGACCAGGAGGTATGGCCTCATTGGAGGGAGTGTGTCCCTGGGGATTGGACTTTGAAGTTTCAAAAAGCCTGCACCAAGCTCTCTTGCTCCCTGTCTCATGTTTGTGGATCAAGATATACACTCTCAGCTACAGCTGTAGCGTCACGTCTGCCTACCTGTCACCATGCTCCTGCCCTGATGGACATGGACTCATTCTTAGAACTGTAAGCTCCAGATCATTTTTTTTCTTCTCTAAGCTTCCTTGGTCATGGTGTCTATATAGCTACAGAAAATTAACTGAGACAGCCCATTTTCTTATGTTGCATGGTATAGAACATGGTCCCAAGTTCTCCTGTTCTCTGATGAACCCCAAATGTCAGCCACAGTGACTTTCCCCTAAGCATGTGTGATGTGCTCTCCATACATTTGTTTGCATGGATCATCATAATGGCCAGGTAGCTTATGTTTAAGCAGACAGGACCCTGTTAAGTTCCAGTCATGGTGCCCAGTCCAGAGATATGCCAGTTGGACAGACACATGTTTTTGGCTCCGAGTTAAGTCCATAGTCCTTGTGTGACTGGCATCTGAGTGACAGGGCATCCTCTGGGAATGATTTCAAATTCACTAATGAATCTTAAAGGAGGGTGGATTATAGAAGTTGGGTGCTATTCAGCTTCTTATCTCCATGTTTGCTGAAGGGTCCAAGGGAACTGCTATACCAGCTGGAAAAGCCCATGTCTGAGGGCCAAGCCTCAGTTTCTTTTTAGGACAGGTCACTCAAGAAGGCAAACAGGACATGGGGTCATTTACCCTCTCCTCCTCTGGCCTTGCCCCACCTTCTCCTCTAGAGGGGAGGTGGGGCAAGCAATGGAAGGGTGCCCGAGGATTCTCCTTTGTGTACATGAGTCAACACTATCCTAGGAGCACAGGTGTCCCCCACTTTCCACGGAGGGCCAGACAAGTGTGACTGAGGCTGTCAGGAAGTAGAACCTTTGTACTGCAAATGGAAGCCTAAGATGATACCACCATCATAGTGAAAGATAGTCTAGTGGTTCCTCAGATAAATAGAAATGTATCCACACAAAACCGGCAGATGAGCTGGATATATTCTTGGCACAGGCTGATGCAGAAAGATATTGAATCAGCAGCTTGCCTCAACTAAATAGCAAGACACTGTCCTAAATAAATAAGTAAAAATTTAAAAGGAAGCAAACAAAACATATATACAAGTGTTCAGAGTGACACTATTTATAATAGCAAAAAGAGAGAGGGAGACCAACCCAGATGTCTGATAACTGATACATTCTGTTCCATCTAGGCAATTATATTTTTTATTCAGTTATAAAAAGTCATGAGGTTCTGACATAGCTTGGGTGTACTTTGATGAGGCACGCCACTTGTAAAAACACAGATATTCTATGATCTTGTTTGTGGAAAATATCCAGAACAAGAAAATTCATAGAGAGGAGAAGAGGGAGTGTGGGGTGGTCTCTGGCAGATAATGAGATGTCCTTTAGTTGAATTGTGCAGAAGGTAAGCTTTCTTGTATGTGAGTTACAATGATAAACTGTGGGAAATTTCTGAGATGTGTACCGAAACAGGGTGAGGGTTTGTGAGCAAGTAGTGGTGTTTACAGAGGAGGTCCGAGCCAGCCTGGCTGTAGAGGCCCAGCTATGCCAGCCAGTCTTCTCAATACCTCCTTTATCCTGGCTACCCTGGTGTCTCTGGCATCTGAGGGCTGCTGTGTTCTGTTCCTAGTAGACTCTGGGTACCAGCTCTGTCCCACTGTGCATCTCTTCCTTCTCCTGTCTCCCAGGCTATGTGGCAAGTCCGGAGCCATGTGTAACCCTAAGCTAGGTGCTGAGGGACCTGGAGACCTACCTTGGAACCTACCTGGGACCAGATCCAAGTTCAAACCAGAAAGTCAGAATACAGAAGGACTGGGGACCCACTCAAAGCCAATGCTCTAGACTCTGAGCCAGGAGTCTCCCATACCTCCACCCCATGGTCATTCCCCATGCCAGATCCAGAAAGAGGACAGGAGGAACTCAGCTTGACCTACCAGTGATCCCTGGAGCCTAATACTTCTTCTATACAGAGCCAGACCAAGGTGGGCTGGGAGTGGGAAAGAGAAGCAACAGAGAGACTGGGCAGGGCACTGTTCTCAGTGGACCCAGTGAGTTCTGATCTGCTCCAGTTAGGACAAACAGATGAACTGGGCCCTGGGTGGTTCTCATGCTCTGCTGTATGCTATCACATGGTAGGCAGCTGAGGGCACGACTTGCCTGGTGTAGAGAGTTCCTGGGTGCGCAGGCAGGAAGGTGCTCTGGGGGGAACAGTAGCTTTCAGCCAGCTGGTCTAAGTGCTGCCCTGCTGATGGCAAGTGACTGGGAGGAGACACTGGACTTGGCCAGCAGAGGGGCCCAGAGACCAGCTTCTAGTGGCTGTCTGTGGCCTTAGCATAGAAAGACTGTGTGCTACTTCTATGGGGCTGCAATGAGTTTTCTAGGGTATCTTTAGAGTCCTCCAACCCTTGAGAGACCAGAGGCTATATCCCACTCCCCATATGCCCAACATGATCACTGAAGGGATCCTGAGGGAAGTTCAGGGGATGGCCTTGGCCATCTCTGGAAGTCTAATCATACTTCATTAGGTTCCCCTTTTTTGTTTTGTTTTGTTTTGGTTTGGTTTGGGTTTTTTTATCTTTTATGTGTGTGCATACAAGTTTTCAATGTGCACATTCATGTGTAAGTATAGAGAACACATGTGGAAGTCAGAGGACACCTGTTAACCATCATCTGTCACCTGGTTTGCTACTGCATACACCAGGCTACCTGGCCCACAAGCTTTTGGGGACTATCCTATCTCTATCTTCTTTCCATTCACAGGTACAGTGTGGTTGTACAGGGACATACACCAGCGTGTCTGATTTACAGGAACACACACTAGCGTGTCTGGCTGTACATGAACACACCAGTGTCCCTGAACACATCAAATAGGAAAATCACTTTATGCACTGAGCTCCCTCTGCTGTGTTTGTGGAATGGTCTTCATTGTGCAGAGGTGAGGGGATGGGAACTGAAGAGAGTGTTTCAGTGGGGGGAAGCAGCGGGAAGTATCTGTGGGCATGAGCTGTCACCCTGGTTACTCCCTTACTGCCTGGATTAGTTCATTGGTTTCTTCACTTATTTGTTCATTAATATTCATCAAACTTGAATATTCATCAAACATCTTAAGCAATGGCTTTTTTTTTTTTTTTTTTTTTTTTTTTTTTTTTTTTTTTTTTTTGAGACAGGGTTTCTCTGTGTATCCCTGGCTGTCCTGGAACTCACTCTGTAGACCAGGCTGGCCTTGAACTCAGAAATCTGCCTGCCTCTGCCTCCCAAGTGCTGGGATTAAAGGCGTGTGCCACCACTGCCGGACTTAGGCAATGGCTTTGATGCCAGAATGGAGCATGCAGCTTGGGTAGGGTCCACGGAGACTGCTAGGGAACCAGAGTAAGAGGAACATCAACATATCTTCAGTAGTTGCTATCTTAACAACCCACTCGGTGCTCTGCTCCTGATGACTTGGTCCCAGGCTCTTCATTTTATTTTTGCAAGAGTTTTCTGCAGGGAAATGTGATGGAGGCTAATCTCAAACTCCTCCTACCTCGGCCTTCTGAGAGCCGGAACCATAGGTGTGTGTGCTTAGTACCAAGCTTGCTTGATACTTCTGCCTAGCATCCACATGTGACATGGAGATTTGTCTGTGAGCAGCAGGTCCCATTGAGAGAACCCAGGTCTCTGATAGGTGAGGTGGAAAACAAACTATAGAGGCCCATGTCTGCTGGCATAGGAAAAAGCCACCTTGCTGAGTTAAATTCAACGTTTGCCAGGAGTTGTAGCTACTTCATAGTGGGTCAAAGAAAACTACTTTTGGGAATGGTCTAGGGACAGCCAATATCAAGGGAAGGCCAAGTGTATACTCTTTTATGTAGAGGGAGCTGTGTCCATAGTAACCTTCTTTTTGCTGAGGCTTCTATTTCTTCCATTACAAGACACAGCCAGTATACCGTCAGGAGTCTGGAAGCCATGTTTGCTGAAGGGTTTCCCTGGCCTCTCCTCACTGGATATGGGGAAGACCTGATTCATAGGTTTTTCCAGCAGTTCTGGATGCTCAGAAATCTTGGTCAGTTTTACTTGTGAGCAACTCCACATTGTGTCTGGAGGTCTTACAAGCTGCAGAGGGGGGTTGATATGAATCCAAGACCTAGCCAACTGGTTATTAGTGGCAGGATCTTGGAGAGGTATGCTCAATGACCATTACCAGAGAAGGAGCGGGAGAAGGTGCCTTCCACCTGGGGTGCTGACCACTAGATGCCAGCTCTGCTGAACTATAGTGCGGGTAGAGTGGTCAGTGCTAATTGTGATAATAGATCCATGCTTCCATGTGACAGTGGGACCCTGGCCATGACCCCATAATGGAGTCCTTGACGCCTCCTGTAGATGGAATGACTTCTAACCTGGCTTCTATCCAAACCAAGGGAAAGCTTGACATAAACAGGTAAGATGCCCAAGAGTGTTTCTACTTTGCTGTATTTTAGAACCAAGAGATAACAAAGACCAGGACCTGACAGTTATGAGATATTTGGTGCCAGTGAAAGAAGTAAGGAGTGAATTTGGGTGTCTGCTGGGGACAGGTATCCCAGGTGATAGCAGACTAGGGCAGAAGCTGTCCAGGCTGGAGTAAGACAGAGGTGTGCAACTGTATTACTGTGTTAGGAGAGATGTGGTGCTATCAGAGTACCAAAGGTGAGAGGTGTGCAGACTGACCACGAGGACATGGTCTCCATCTTCCTTAGGTCTTAGGTCTGTTTATCTATACTCAGATTCACGACTCCGGCCATCTCCAACTTTATGTTAAGCTAGTGCTGAACTTTTCAGGGATAATGCATTTTTTAAAATTTGTGGGAGTCTGTGTGTGTGCGTGTGTGGGGAGGGTGGATATTTGTGTAGGGGTAGATTTATTTATGTATGTGTGCACATGGGTGCAAGTAGGTGTATGTGTACATGTTTGGGTGTGCATTTGCAGGCCAGCAGTCAATTTTTGGTGCCTTTCCTTGAGTTTTCTCTCTCTACCTTATTGTGTGGGGGGGGAAGTGGGGAAGGGAAGGGAGAAAGAGACAAAGAGAGAGAGAGAGAACAACTCATATTAATGTATCCTGGAGCATGGCTCTCAGCTGCTTATGTGCCACAAGATTTCTCCATGTCTGTTCTGGCCTCAGGGATGACTGACCAGTCCAGGCTGGCCCTCCCACATCTCAACTGGATTTTAGGTCACTGATTTCTGGATAAGAAGTAGTACCAGGTCCAGTCAGTTCCCTCTGCCCACCATATGGGTCTTGGGGACCAAGCTCATAAGGTCAGATTTGTCAGTGAGAGTTCTTCCTTGTGAGGTGGGCCATCTCCCTGACTCTCCAGATTATTGTTTGAGACAGGGTCTCTCACTGAACCCAGAGCCATTGATTGGCTAGACTGGTTGGCTAGCTGGTTCTGGCTCTGCCTGTCTTGGCCCCTTTAACCCAGGGTTACATATGCATGAGGTCACACTAAGCTTTTGTATGAATTCTGGGAACTGAAACCCCAATTCTCCTTGTACAGCAGGCACTTTGAGCACTGCGCAAACTCCCTGGGCCCTGAAATACTTTTTTTTTTTTTTTAAGAATTCCAGTTTAGTTTCTATATAATATTATATAATTTCCATTACTCCCTCTTTGTGCACTGAGACTATGTTTGCCTTTCACTTCTCGACCATGTTTTTTTTTTCTGTTCCTCTTTAAACAAATGTACAGCTGTACTCTGGTCTTTGCTACTTCATGTCAGAGCTTTATTCTGTGATCTATCTTGTCTGTTATGCCCCTGGCTACATGACATATTTTCCTACTTCTTTTTAGATCTCCTGAATTATTTTGAGTTGATCCATCCATTTTGTTTGGTTTTGTTTTTCAACATTTTTTTTTTTTTTTGTATAGCTCTGGCTGTCCTGGAACTCACGTTGTACACCAGGCTGACCTCGAACTCACAGAGATCTGCCTGCCTCTGCTCCTGCCCCTCCTGCCCTTTCCCCTGTGATTAAAACCATGTGCCACCATGTCCAACTGAGGCAAACAACTTCCTCCTCCTCCTCTTCCTCCTCCTCTTCCTCCTGCCCCTCCTCATGTTCTGTGGTTTGTTTGAAACAAAGTCTTACTGTGTAACTCTGGTTGACCCGGATCTCTCTTTGTAGACCAAGCTGCCATTGAGTTCTCAGAGATCCACCTGCCTCTGCCTCCCAAGTGCTGGGATTAAAGGTGTGTACCACCACATCTGGATGGACTGATCTATTTTAATTAAACCTTACAGACTGTGGATCCCACTGTTATCCTGTGAAAGACAGTGGCTTACCCCAGAAGATAATTCCCTTTCTAGCTGGCTCTCTCGTCTAGGGGTGTATTGAACATTCATGGCCTCTAGAGGCTTGACATTTTTCTCCATTACCTTCATTCTGTGGGGACCATTATCTATAGGAGCCTTTTGAGAATTTGTGAGGGATTTAACTTTGGATGGAGCAGCTTTATGAGCAGGCCATGTTCTTAGTGTGGTCAAAGGTATAACCATTCTGTTGTTAGTCAAGAACCCTCCCTCTTGTCTGAGCTGGACTCTAGGCTGTCCTACATACATAGTTGCTCCTGGGAGACTTGAAAGTCTTGTATTAAGCCCACTAGGGCTCCCTGTGGCTCTTCCTATGGCCACTGCCCTCAGATGCACTACCTCTTTGCTTCTGCTCTGGGATTCAGGTAGGAGATAGCTCACAAGTGGAGAGGGCATTTATGACCTCCCCAAGAGTCAAGAATCATGATCCTGCACTGCATCTTTTCCAGAAGCTGCTGACCTAAATTACAATGTCTGGGGAAGGGCCATCATGGCCGGAGCAGAGATATAGAGAAACCTGTGCATTGGCAGCTCAGCTGAGAGCCATGTTCCAGATGTGCTGTGTCACAATGAATGTTGAGTGAGAGCAGGTCTTATAGAACCCTTCCAGGCTGTGAATTCAAGTCAGCTGATACAACAACAGATAACTTCTCACCTTGTACAGAAAGTAACCATAACATGTGAGCTAGAAACCCAAGAAATAACCCTGTGAGTGCATGATTTAGGAATGTGAGTATAAATCCAGCACCCTTTCATCTCAGGTTCTGCTTCCTGCAGTTTCACTAGACCCTTTGGCCAAAGCATGTGAAAGGAAAATCCCACAAATTAGCAGTTCTCAGCTTTTACTTTATATAACATTCTGAGTTAGCTGAAGAAATGCCTATCTCCACTTGGTTCCCCTAGGGTAAGGGCACCCTTTTGTCCAGTGTGTTTTCACTCTGCATGTTATCTGCTGTTGGCTCTTAGTAGCCAGGTGGGTTTTCATTCTGACCATAATTTGCATCCCAATAACCTTTTTTTTATGCAATAGTGGCCTCAAAGTATGAGGATGATAATTTGACCTTTCCAAAATGCTAGAGAACCATAAAGTGCTTCCTTTAAGCAGAAAGGCAGATGTCAATAAGTAAGTCTTAATGATGGGGTAGTCAAGAGCAGCGTCAACAAGTCACTTTCCATGAAATTATGAAAGATATCTACGCTAGTTCTGCTGTTGAACTTCACACTGCAAAAGTTCCAGCCACAGGGCATAAATTCTCTGATGGAAAGGAGTTAGATTTGTGGGTTCAGCCCTAACACCAGTTTCTGACCACCATGAGGGACCTGGACCATGTCCTCAGGCACCAAAGTGTCTAAGGTTATGGCTGTGGCAGTGCTTGCCTCAAGTAGGGACTAGGAGAAGCAGCTCCCTGTTCCATGCCTTAGTCAGGATCCAGAACGCCACAGTGAACTTTGTGAAAAGCAGACTGAAGCTGCATTTAGAGATAGCATCCTTTTTACAGTCTTGTGGAACACATGGGAAAGTAAAACCGTTTATAGCAATCCTGCATTCCCTACCCTGGGAGTGCCGTGGCTGTGGCCAGCCTGGGTTTAGAGTGAGCCCTTCATGTTTCCCTAGGTCCTAAAGAAAACCAAGACTCAAACTCAAAGGTGAAGCCCACAGTCCAGAGTGCCAGCTTTGGACAGTAGTGGCTTAGCATCTGATGGAGGGGCTTCTTCCTTGGGGAACAACGTTGCTACAGATGCTGGAGGTTGAGGGTCAGAATGGTTGCTAGCCAGCGTCAGTAATGTAACCACTTTCTCAGCCCCTGGACCCTCTCCTGGGCCTGGGACACTGTTTACAGAAGGAGCAAAGCCTGTTCTGTCCTGTTGCTCCCCTGAGTACCTGTACTCAGGATCTAATTAGGCCCCTGCTCATTCAGGTGCTGTGAATTTCCAGAGCCCTTTGCCACCTCCCAGGATGGAGATATAGACTCCTCAACCTGTGTGGAGCCAAGGACCATATTGTCTTTTACTCCTAGTTCCTCATTCCTCCAGCTGTGTGCCTCCAACCTTGATCCTTGACCCTTCCGAGATGGACCTAGGAGACCCCACTGCCAGAGAGTCCACTGCTGAAATGCTCACTGCTGCTGGAGAGCTGGAGAGCTAATGTTCCATTATTCCCTCTGCTGGCACAGGCTGCTATACAGGTGAGTCTGGGCCCTAAGATGTCTGAGTCCAGTTGAAGGTGTTTAGTAGAACTGTATGTGGGTCAGTGGGGTAAATGACTTGTCTCTGCACATAGGTAATAGGGTTTTTCCCTGGGACCCTGCAGGACCTGAAGAATCTCCTAAGGGACCACAGCCTAGGCTTCTGTGAGCCTAGGAGGCACAGCCAGGGGTGGGGTCATCTGGAGCCTCAGGAAAGGCTGCCTTCTTGAGCCACAGAGCAGATAGATGGCTCTGCGTGGAGACTACTGGGAGGAGGTGAAAGGCAGGTCCAGTCAGGGATGGTCTGTGCAACAAGGTTCAGCTTCTTCTAGATGGGACATAAGGGCTTCTGTTCTCATTGTGCTGCTGTCTCCCAGGACATCCCAGGCAAGGGACTGAAGCCTGTCTGGAGTTAGGAGAGGCAATGCCCACCTCCAGCAGATTCAGGGAGCCCACAGGTTTCTTAGGTATTCCCGGGCATTCTTACAAGTTCTCTGCAGTTTAACAAAAACAGGCCATGCTTTCAGTTCCCCTAAGCTAAGAATCATGCCTGCCACCTCTCAGCCGGAGACTGAAGTGGCAAGAAGACAGTATATTTCTGTGGGCAAAGTCTTGGAAGTCCCAGAGCGCTCAGCAGTCAGGGGCTGGGTTCTCCATATCACCAAGTGTATTTAGGCTTCTTCCTGACATGTCTCCACTTCAGTTTTAAAAAGAGAACCACATGAAAAGATGCTGTCCCAGCTGGGACATTGTGCGGTTCCATGCTCAAGGCTGTTAGGACCTTGACTTCGTGAGAGACTTGTCTTCCAGCTGAGACCTTTGTCGGTTCTTCTGGGGTCCCTCCCTTCGCCTCACTTTTCTACCTTAAAAGCATGCGAGATGCACCTGAGCAGGACTAGCCACACTGAGGCTGGGCAGGGGCTGTGGAGCTCCCAGGGGACGGCATTTCCTCAGCCTGGTACTGCTCTCCAAAAGCGAGTCCTTATCTGTGTGGCTCTGACATAACATAAAAGCATTTTATCCGTCCTGCCAAAAGGGACAAGAAGGGACTTGGAGACATGCCTGAAAAACAAGGGCCTGGCCAAGATCTGAGTATGGGAATCTAAACCTGGTTTGTTTCCTTGCTCCCATCCTGCCTTGACACAGAGGCACTTCCTGCAATGTCCGGTGCTCTGTTCTCTCTTGCGGACTGCCTAGGTCCTGAAAGGACCCAGAAACCTGTGATGGGGTTGTGTTTCTAGTCTGGGTGTGGTCTGATCAAGCCAGGAACTGTCCTCCACTGTCATCTTGTGTGCTGACTACAGCAGTCCCAGAATGCCTCTTTCCTTCTGGCAGCCACCCAATACTGATTCTCTTCATGACACTCTCTAAGTCATTGTGTCTGGCCATGAGGCTAGCTAGATCAAAACCAGTAGAGTAGTCTCAGGCCTTGGGCATCAAAGAGTGAGTAAACATCCCTGGAGGGACAAGATATCACCATCCCAGACCCCCAGCCTATGTGTCTGCTACCTCTCCATTTTCCTTGTGTGGAGGTCTAGCCAGGGCCTACGAATGGCAGAAACAGGACCTCCCCTGACATGCTTGCCTATTTTCAGGTAGACAAGGATTCCAGGCCATGTCCCTGTACATGATATCAACTTAATCTACACATGATAACTTAATCAACATGATCTATCTATGTGTCTAGCTCACTAAGAGACCTTCAGCTAGGATGGTCCATAGCGGACATGTATCAAGACCTGGCCAGCACCTCTTGTTCTCCCCCTTTAGTGTCTCTTGCTGAGCTCTATGCTGTCTCATCCCCATACCTGAGTTCCCTTGCAGTCAACTACCCTTAAGTCAGTGTTGGGTTTTTCCCCCCTGGCTGCCTGAAATGAGTGTCAAGTGTACCCTAATGCTCCTGCTCAGGTCTAGTTGCCAGCTCAGGGAGTTTTTCTGTCTCTGAAGCTATAGGAGAGAGGTTCAACCTGGCTTCCTAAAACCCTAATAAACAAGCTATAGAGTCTCCTGCTAGCAGAGAGGGCTGGTGGTCCTTGCTGTGTGGTCAAGGGCAAGTTACCTAACACCCCCTCTTTTTTTGTTTTGAATAGTAGTGATAATATCAATATATTACTCCATTGCTTTGTGAATATCAAATAAATTAGTTTATGTAAAACCAGCTGGCACTGGGTCTGAGTCAGCCCCACATGGAATTCTTTCTGCTGTGCAATATGAGGTTGGGCTTAGCTCAGCTCCTTTTCCCCAGACCACGCAGATATCCTGATGACAGCCAATGAGGAGTGAGATACCTCCTTCCTAGGCCAACCCCCGCTGTGTCTCAGTTTCTTCTTAGCTCAGACTGTCCCAAGGACTGTAGACTGGTAAGAGCTTCTTGGCTCTTTGTCTTCTCAGGTCCCTTTCCCCATTAAGCCTTAGAGTGAGCCTGTCTGGGTTCACAAAGATCCTCCTGTTGTTTTTTACTGAGTATTACTGTTTACAGCTTATCTTAGATGCCCTGATGGCCTCCAACACCTTGCCTAGGGTGATATGAAACCTGATTGTGAGTGGCCCGGGTGTCCCTCTGCTGGACAAGATCTGATCCTTTACATGTCGATCTCATTACCGTTATAGGCAGGGCCCCATGGGATGCTGCGGGTGCTGGAAAAGCTAGAGTGGGTACATGGCTCCCACCTATCTTCCTCTGGCCTCTCACCTGGGGATACAGGCACCATGCGTAAGTTCCATAGACAGACAAGTCTTCAAAGGCTGGACCAGCCTTCTTGGGGTCTTGAGCCCTATCTGGTAAGGGGAAACATGAGACATGACAGGTCTGTGGTCTGAGGATAACAGGTGACCTGCAGGTTCTTAGTACAGCTGTCAAAGGGACCCTTGAGGAAAGATTCCTGTTTTTCTTTGGTCTTTAAGTCCTTATGTATAGCTTTTAATAGATTGTACCTTTCTTGTTGCCTTCTGCCAAGCACCAATGGATTTTTCCCCTTCCTTCAGTTTTTCCCAGACTACAAATAGACCTGAGGGGTATGTGTGCACACACATGCATAGGTGTGCACATGTGTGTGTGTGTGTGTGTGTGTGTGTGTATGTCTATATAAAGGCCAGAATTGGATATTAGATGTCTTCATCAGTTGTTTTCTGGTTTTGCTTTTGTTTTGTTTGAGATAGGTCTCACTGTATATCCCTGGCTGTCCTGGGACTCATCTATGTAGACCAGGCTGGCCTTTTCTTTTCTCTCTCTCTCTCTCTCTTTTTTTTTTTTTTTTT
>NW_022196897.1:12701952-12716760 GCF_008632895.1 Mastomys coucha
GGCCTCGAACTCAGAAATCTACCTGCCTCTGCCTCCCAAGTGCTGGGATTAAAGGCGTGCTCCACCACTGCTCGGCTCTCCCTTACTTTTTGAGACAGGATCTTTCAGTAAACCTTGAGCTCAGCAGTTTGGCTAGGCTGAGCAGCAAGCCAAAGGGATTTTCCTTCTACCTTGCCAGTTCTAGGACTATGAGCTTGATTTATCACATTTAGCTTTTTCCTTGGGTCCTAGGGATGGAACTTGGGTCTTTATGTTTGTGTATCTGCCCAACCCTGGTCCTGAGTTTCGGTGTCCCTCTTCTGCTCTGCTGAATCTATCCCTATCCAGACAGTTATGGGCTTTCTGTTGCATCTTCTGAGAAACTTGTCTCTTCCCTGGCCTTCCAGCCTCCTTTTCCTTCTCTTCCTGACTTTGTGAATGTGCATGGCACCTTGTAGATGGTCTGCTAGCCGCAGCAGGCTCAGATACAGGTGGGCTCTGTTTCAGGCTCCTGCTTCCAAGGACAGGGCCAGGCAGCAGCTATGCAGCAAATGTTATGACTCCGCCAGTAGGCATCCAGTGAGTGTTATGTGAACCATAGCCTGTAGTTTGGCAGCAACCTGTGTATGACTGTGGCCAGTGGGTATGCAATGAGCAGTAAGTGATCATGGTCAGGACAATAAGTAGTGTAATCATGACCAGTGAGTATGCAGTGAGCTGTGTGTGACTATGGCCAACAGGTTTGTAATGAATGGGATGTGATCATGCCAGCCAGTATATAGTGAGCAATGTATGACAATGCCTGGTGGTGTGCAGTGAGTGTGTATGACAGTGTCTGATGGTGTACAGTGTGTGTGTGTGACAGTGCCTGGTGGTGTGCAGTGGGTGTATATGACAGTGTCTGATGGTGTACAGTGTGTATGTGTGACAGTGCCTGGTGGTATGCAGTGTATAGTGTCAAACAGTGCCTAGTGGTGTGCAGTGTGTATTGTATGACTGTGCCTGGTGGTGTGCAGTGTGTAATGTATGAGAGTGTCTGGTGGTGTGCAGTGTGTAATGTATGACAGTACCTGGTGATGTGCTGTTGATGTTATGAATGGGAATGTTGAGAACTGAGAATGGCTTCCTGCTATAAGATGCCATGCTGGGTTCTGGCCTCAGATCAAGCCACTCCCTCAGACACACCAGGGTGGGTAATCATATGCTGCTTGCTGGTCTCTTCACAAGCTGCCCTGCCACCTGCCTGAGCATGGGGACATTTTCCCCATATATTAACACAGCATCACAGACATGAGACTCAAGAGGGACTGGACTAGAGAGCACCAGCCTTGGTAGAAGAGCTGTCCAGGGAGGCTGGAAGGATATACCATTGTATAGCTCTCTGAGGGGATGGCAGTTCCAGGCATCGTAGGGGTGTTGTGGGTCTCCAGGGGCCTTATGGTACTGTCCTTTCTCAAGACCTTCTGCAGACTCCCATCAGCTCTGTCCATGGGTTGCCCAGTGACCATCAAACAGCCCTGAGAGTGAAACACTCACTGAGTTAGGGTCTGCTGTGAGGCAGAGTGGCCAGGATACCGACGTGCTGGTTACAGTTGGTTCAGACCCAGCGAGCAGAGTCTGACAAGAGGTGAGCGCAGCTCTAGGTGACTCTGTGGAGACCATGTGCCAGAGGACCCTTTGAGGCAGTCAGGTGTCCAGAGTAACATAGCCGTACTCAGCCACAGTACCTAACCAATCAGTGCCCAGCCCTCAGAGACAGGCTTCCATGGTATCTACCACTAATGCTATGTAGTAATATTGGAGTTGACCTTGGGGAAGGACTTTTCAGCATGGGTCCCTACCTGGATTTGTGAAGTACTTAAAATATAGGAGGCTGAGTCAGCTCAGAGCTTAGTAGATAAAGTGACAGCGATGTGTTGCCACCGAATGTCCCTGTACCTCAGCCCTATCCCTACATGAGTCATCCCAGAGTCTGTCTTGTGACTCCCAGAGCCATGTTAGCATGAGGACATCTGGAGAGACACCAGTAGTCCAAATGTCCCTAAGTTTCCTAGACCCCTCCTACAATTCCTCGATGTGGCACTTCTGAAGAATTCATGATTTGTCTGTTCTGAGTTTCAGTAAGTCTGTCTCCCTAGGTTGTAGCTTCCCATCCCCCTCCCTGTGTTCCTGGGAAGCAGGGTCTGGGGTCAAGGTTCAGGCTCTGGCCAGAGGCCATCTGTCTTGCTGTTCCAGACCTGCCAGTAAGCCCAGGATGTCCTTATAGCAACAGCTGTGGACTTGGTCATGTCCTATTCCCAGGTCTGGTGTGGACAGGGATGCGGCCAGAGTCCATGAGGGAGTGTGGATAAAATGAGAGGTAGGAAGGACTGGAGCAGAAGGCTCCAGAAGTAAGCAGTGTTCACCTGGCTTCTCAGCTCTACAGCTCATAGGATCCCTGCTCAGGGAATGCTCCCATAGCCACTTCCTGGAGCCTACCCTCTTGTGGCTTTGCAGAATGCCACAGAACTTGCTTATCTCATCCATTCAGACAAACGCCTCTCTGCATCCTGTTGTTCTTCTGTCATAAGAACAGGATGCAGCAATTGTTTGCAATGTGCGTCAGCATGCCCCTGGACCTGGCCACATCTCAGTGGTGCCATAGAGACCCACTCCTGCCCACAGGCATAACCCATGGTCCATACAGTCTCTCCACTTTCACATGACTGGCCACAGTGTGCACAAGGGAGACTGGTCATTAGGGAGGTTACCATGGAGATGTTTGTCATGCACTGGGCCACATCCTCCAGAAAGACAAGGCTATTAGTGCCACTGGGCCTCAACACTGGAAAGGACAGTACACAACAGGCCCATGGGGAACTATGAGAAGGAAGCTCTATCCACAGGCTGGAAGCTCATAACAGGGGGAGTGCCTTCAGACTGGAGCCCAGAGTGTCTAGTGACAGAATGGAGGAGCTGAAGAACGAATGTGCTTTAACTCTGGTGCCAAGTCCACTAGAGTGGTAACAGGCAAAGCCTGCTCTGTTTTGCTTTCATGGAGTTTTCCAAAGATCCCTCGAACCTTTGTTGGGCTAGCCATGGTTGGTAGGGAACCTAGGAAAGCAGCAAGGTCCCTTAGAAAGCGAGAGTGCCAGGCATGATAGTGCTCAGCTTTAATGCCAGCCTTGGGAAGGCAGAGGCAGGTAGATCTCTGTGAGTTTGAGGCCAACATGGTCTATACAGTGAGTTCCAGCACATCTGGGACTACACAGAGAGACTGTATCTCAAAAAACAGAAAACTAAGGAAAAAAGAAAGCTAGGGAAGCCTGATGGGGAGGGGCAAGGCTGCTGAGCAGTCAGCGTGGACGGACACTGAAGTAAGTGGAAATGGGGTCGGGAACAAAAATCACAGACATTAACCTGGGGGCCTATGTGGTCAGCCTCAGGTCCACCACCAGAAAGGCTGGGCTGAATCTATTGAACTTAAAAAATATGACCCTTTTTATTATTTCTTGGTTACTCTTTATGTGTTTAAAATGGGTGTCATTCTAAGCTCTGAGTAGCATATAAACCATACTGACCTCAAACTTGTAAGAATTCTATTTCTGCTTACCAAGGGCTGGGAGTATAAAAGTCTGCTATTATTTCTAGCTCCTGGGTGGTTTTTGATGTTTTCTTTCTCCCAATTTATTTAATGTGTGCGGGTGTTTTGCCTGCATGTGTGTATTTGCTCCACACATGGAAGCAAATACAAGGAAGTGCACTACACAAGGAAGCTTAAGAGGAGGCCATTGGATACCCTGGGACTGGAGTTACAGATGGCTGCCAGCCACCATGTCAATGGAGCTTCCAGTTTTTAACTGAGGCAAACAGCCTCTTGTATGCAATGTACTGCTTGGGTATAGATGCTAACCTGCCATCATCATGCTCTCGGTTCACAGAGTTGCTTCACCTTCCTGCCTTGAGGCTGCTTTGAAACTGCCTCGACCTGGCATAGTGGTGGACACCTTTAATTCCAGCACTCAGAAGGTAGAGGCAGGTGGATTTCTGTGAGTTCAAGTTATGTTAGTCTACATAAACAAATCCTGTCTCTTGAAAAAGAGCAAGAACACTGCCTCAAGCCAGTGGCACATGGCTTATGAGCCCAGCACTGGAGAGGCTGAGGCAAGAGAGTCACCAGAGCCAAGAGCAGAGGAAAGCTTGATAATAGTAAGACCTGTATATAAAAGGTAGGTAGTACTGTGCTGGAGAGACTTCTCAGCTCTCCATTATTTGCCATTCTTCCAGGGCACCTGTTTTTGATTCTTAGCAACCATGTGGTGGCTCAAAAACCAGCTGCAACCCTAGTTCCAGGGGATTTGATTCTGTCTTCTGGTCATTGCAGACATCAGGTAACACAGACAGAATATATACAAGTAAAACACCCAGACACAAAGAAAGAGTTTTAATTACATTTAAAATAAATTAATTAACTACAAAAAATAACAGACAAGCAAAAACAAATCCTACCTGTTTCATTTTATTTTTAAAAAATATTTATTTATTTTATTTATACGAGTACACTGTAGCTATCTTCAGACACACCAGAAGAGGGTATCAGATCCCATTAGAGATGGTTGTGAGCCACCATGTAGTTGCTGGAAATTGAACTCAGCACCTCTGGAAGAGCAGTCAGTGCTCTTAACCACTGAGCCATCTCTCCAGCCCCCTACCTGTTTTATTAAGTATAGAACATCAAACAAAACAAAGCACCCCGAATCCAACTCAGTGAGTGACGTATGGGTGTATGTCCACAGAAGACAGTCCATTCACCCTTCTGGTCCCCATCTCAGCAGCCACTGCCCATCCAGCAGCCCAGATACCTTTACACACCCTCTACAGCAAACTCTGGGTCATCTGTGTGGTGAACAAGCACACAAGGCTGGGAAATGTCTTTACTGCTGACCCACAGGTTCTGTAGTAGCATTCTGGGGTCACTGTAGACACAGGCTCTGAACCATTATAAGCCCTCACTGATCACCGAGGCCTGGATGCTGGGCCACACATTCACATATGCTAAGTCCATGCTGGTGACAGGGCTTTGTGCAGTGGGACTGTTTGGCAGTGACACTCCTGTACTTAGCAGTCCTTGAACCATCAGTCTTCCCCCAAAGTACTGGGCACTTGGTCATCATGTCCTCTATTGAAGTAAGCCTCATTCTTACCCATCCATTCTTTCTGATTTGTAGGAAATCTTCATATTGCTGGTCTTTTAAACTTCTCAACACTCCAGGGTCCCCTAGCTATCTCCATTGATATCCATGCAGAGTGTGGAGCAGGGTGCAAATTTCAGTAAGGACCCACTTTCCCTGATCTGTACGGCCACCCCAGTGGCATATTAATGTCCTACGTGTGGGCTGGGGTGGTCATTCTTGACCACTGTCTGCCCCTCCTGCCATTTCCCTTACTGTGGCTTGCTGTGAGTTGGGTCTAGGCAGCACAACCCACTTGCAAGTCTGTCTGTGCCTTTTTCTCTGTGCCCAGAATCAGAGTGTAAGACACACATAACAACATTCCTAAGTACAAGGATGCACACATGTCCACATGCACACATAGGTGCATACACATTGCATATATTCAAATCTGTACATATAGACCAGGTTTACATATTGCTGTTTTCATGGACATAGTATGTAAGCTATCAATTTCAAAATTAAGAACTTTGTAGATAATATGGTGCTGCCTTAACTCTGCCTTTGAAAGAAAGATTGGAAACTGGAGTTTGGAGAATTCTCAGGAGTCATTGCCGTATAAGAAAAGAAGAAACCAACAGGGTTGGAGAACCCCATATATTTTCTTTCTGACATGTGGCGGTTACTGAGGTGAGGGTCAAGATATTCTGAATGCTTGGGGAAGTGAGTGGAGGATTGGCTTGGGGTTGTGGTAAGGGTCAGTGTTAGGGTCAGTGTTAGGGCATATTACATTCTGATGGATCAAGAGGAAGTAGAGTTTGGGGTGAAGCTGGGCAAAAGAAATGAAACTTATTGGAAACATAGAGATTTGGTTAGACATACTGTGCTCTTCAGAGACAGAACAGCAGCTAAAACTGGAGTTCACAGTGGTCTGGCTGTTGCTATCACCCCCCTCACTATGCGACCCGGATGTGCTGCCATCTAAGAACACTCAAGCTGGGCTTGTGACTGCTGCAGTCAGGAAGATCTCAGTTTTAGCAGGTCCTTGGGGACGTCTGATATACTCAGCCTCAGGGCCCAGGGCCTTCTTGCAGGCACACGCAAGAGGATTTAGGCCATACAGATCTGGCCAGCTGTTTAGCTGCACAGGGGCAGGGGAGGTGTTCAGGATCAGTGGTGTCACTGCTGAATAACAGGCATGGAGTGAGGGTGGGCATTTTGAGGGTAGATGACTACTAGTGGTCTAGGAGCAAGGGGAGCAGGAGGAGTTGTTTAGGCAAGGCCACAGAGATAGGGTGCAAGGAACTTTCAACATTGCTCTAAAATGGCCAGGGCAAGGACAGAAGCTGAACTGTTCCAGAATAGATAGCCCACACTGTGGTGGGTGAGACCCAGGCTGCAGCTGGGGTGCTGGTGCAGAACGAAGTGGCCAGGAACGTCTGTGGACACAGGACTTGGGGAGAGGGCTACTGAAGTGGTTTCAGGGGCTGAGTGTCAGCGTGGCAAGCACTTTTTGCAAAGGTCTCCAGCTGCTCAGGGAATAATAGCAAGAATCCACAAGAAGGACTGAATGAAATTAAAAAGCCTCCTCAGGGTAGTGGAAACAATAAGACAAGGGGAGGGAGAGACACCTCATCAGTTACAAAGCACACTGCTCATGCAAGGGCCAGGGTTCAGGTTCCAGCACCCACGTCAGGAGGCTCACAGCCTCCTATAACTGCAGGTCCAAAGAACTGAATGTCCTTTTCTGGTCTCCACAAGTTTAACATGCTCAAACCGCCCTCCACACACACACACATACTACACATGTACACTCACATTCTCACTTATACACAGACACACAAACTCACACAACTCACACAATCACATATACTCACACACAGACACACACTGACACACACACAGTAACGCACATACCCTTACACAGACACACACACTCACACAAACACAACTCACACACACAATCACAGACACGCAATCACATACATTCACACATGAACACACACACACTCACAGAAACTCACACACACATAATCACATACACTCATACACACATACACGACTAAAGGTGAAAATAAAAATAAAGAAGAGTAAAAAAGGATAGAAAAAATCTTTGACAACTAAACACCTGATGAGGATTAATATCTAGACTCTATAAAGAGATGAAAAAATAAACAAAAATCCAAGAAAAATGACCAAATTAATTGAACACAGTTCTCAAGAGAAGAGATAAAATGGCTAAAAATCCATGTGAAATGTTCAACGTCCTTAGCCATTGGAAGTGTATTCTCAGGAGTGCACTGAGATTCCACCTCCCCCCAGCCAGAACAACCATCACCAAGAAAATTACCTCAGGGTTGGAGAGACTCCTCCATTGTTCGCTGGCTGCTCTTCCATCGGACCTCGGGTCAATTCCCAGCCCCCATGTGGCAGCACATAACTAGACTGACACACAGACATACATGCAGGCAAAACACCAATGCAAATAAAATAAAAATAGGGTCTACGACCATACCACCCTGAACGCACCCCATCTCTTCTGATCTAGGAAGCTAAGCAGGGTTTGGCCTGGTTAGTACTTGGATGGGAGACCACCTAGGAATACTGGGTGCTACAGGCTTTTTGGGACTCCCCTCTCTCCCTTGCTGGGCAGTGGTGGCGCACGCCTTTAATCCCAGCACTTGGGAGGCAGAGGCAGGCAGATTTCTGAGTTCAAGGCCAGCCTGGTCTACAGAATGAGTTCCAGGACAGCCAGGGCTAAAAAGAGAAGAAACCTTGTCTCAAAAAACCAAAATAAAATAAAATAAAATAGGAAGAAAAAAAGGAAGAAAGAATATGAACATCAACAAATATCAGCTAGGATGTAAGGAGAAAGAAGCCATTATGCACTGCTTATAGAAATGTTAACTAAGCCAGGGCGGTGGTGCACACCTTTAATCCCAGCACTTGGGAGGCAGAGGCAGGTGGATTTCTGAGTTTGAGGCCGCCTGGTCTACAGAGTGAGTTCCAGGACAGCCAAGGCTGCACAGAGAAACCCTGTCTCGAAAAAAAAAAAAAAAAAAAAAAAAAAAAAAACAAGAAATGTTAACTAAATGCCACTGTAAAAATTAAGTTTTGACATGGGAGAGCAATTAGAAGGGACAGAGTTTTTTGTTTGGTTGGTTTGGGTTTTCATTTTCATTTTGTTTTGTTTTTTGAGACAGGTCCCTCTATGTAGCCCTAGCTGTCCTGGAACTCACTCTGTAGACCAGGCTGGCCTTGAACTCAGAGATCAGCCACCACCTTAGGACAGAGTATTCTATCAAAGACAACACAATGGCACCTTAAAGGAAGCAGGGGTCGGTCCCTTTAAAACCTTGAGAGAAAGTGGTATGGATGCAGGGGGCAGAGAGAGCTAAGAAGTCCTAAAGAGGTGGAAGCCCGCCCCCCCACACACACACACACTGAGGAGCCTGGTACAGAACCTTGCTATGGCTCAAGGGCAATTTCAGGACAGGCATCGGACCATTTGCCCCTGTGAGCTGAATAGCAGAGACTAGGGAGCATATTTGTTTTGAAGTTCCTGTTCCCTGCGGAAGACAGAGACCAGTTGCTGCAGGGAAAGATGCTACAGGGGAGTCTGTGGTCCAGCTCTACTACGCCTGGGGTGGACCCAAAGAACAGTAAGTCAGCACACTGCAGACACTTGCTTCTCCATGTTGTCGCAACATCTTCACCATAGCTAAGGGCAGAGCCACCCATCAACAGAAGAATGTATAAGAATGCACAGCACATATATACACTATACATGGGAGTCTTATTCAGACCATACAAAAGAAATTTTGTTACTTGCAAGAAAATGGGTAGAACTGGAGACTGTCATATTAAGCAACTATAGTGAGTTTGTGAGATATATGAAACCGTCTCAAAAAATATATAATTTCAGCCAGGCAGTGGTAGCGCATGCCTTTAATCCCAGCACTTGGGAGGCAGAGGCAGGCGGATTTCTGAGTTTGAGGCCAGCCTGGTCTACAGAGTGAGTTCCGGGACAGCCAGAGCTATACAGAGAAACCCTGTCTTGAAAATACCAATATATATATACTAAAAACAGAAAACGGTTTTTCTTGTGTTTTTTGATATATAAAGTATTATTTTTAAATGAAGAATTTTAAAATAGTGGTTCAATAACAATTAGCACAATATCATGCAACCATAGCCTCTTCTAGTTTCAAAATATGTCATCATCTCCCCCAAAAAAAACCTATTTCCATTAAGAACACTCCTACCCCAGACTCCACAAGTACAAATCTGCCTCTTTCTGTAGATTTCCCGGTTCTGGACAGGCTACCCATACACAGCTGCACACCAAGTGACCCATGTCTGTCTCCTGTCATTGGGCCTCATGTTCTTAGCTCTCGCCCTTGCAGGACTAAGTCTTCAGCCCAGATTGTACTCTGTGGTGTTGGTGAACCATGTACTGTTAACCGGTTCATTAGCTCATGGCTCTTTAGGCTGTTTACACCTTTTGATGGTTTTAAGCTCCTCTGAACATTCATGTACAGTTACTTGTCTGAGCATAAGGTTTGAATCATCAGGAACACATGTAGCTCTGGAATTGCTCATTGCTCTGGTCATGGAGCCACTATGGTCTGCTTGTCTGTCTGTCTGTTTTCCTTCCTTCCTTCCTTCCTTTCTTCCTTCCTTCCTTCCTTCCTTCCTTCCTTCCTTCCTTCCTTCCTTCCTTCCTTCTGACCTTTCTTTCTTTTTAAAATTTCAGAGATGATTTTCATGTTTAAAGCTCCCTTTAGGAGCCAGAGATACAGCTCAGCGATTAAGATCACCAATGCCTTTTCCAGAGGACCTGAGTTCAATTCCCAGCAGCCATGCTGGGCAGCTTACAACTGCATTTAATTCCAGTTCCAGGAAATGTATTACCCCCTCATGGACTCTCAAGGCAATTGCACTCACATGCATACACACTCCTAGAAACAAACATACATGTATATAATTTTAAAGATAATTAAGATCAATCTTTAAATTCCCTTTGGTTCTTTTGAAGTCAGTCCCTTTTTTGAATATTTTTAGCTAGTTTGTTTGTCTGTTTTTGAGACACAGTCTCATTATATAGCCCTTGTTGGCTGTGTAGCACCATGGCCAGCTTGCTTCTTGGTGTGATTTCTAATTGACATTTTTCCTTTGGTGGCACAAGCCAGGAAATCTTTGTCAGTGGGTAAATAAAGAACATTTGTGCTTTTATTCTATAAATAATTAGCACTAGAGGAGACTTCCAAGACCCCATGTACAAATGGGATTCCATGTCCCATGGTGGAATCCATGCCCAGTGTGTTTCCTTTGATTCCAGGAGTCCACATAGATGGGCACATTTCCCTTCTGCCCTCCTGGACATCCGTAGGAGGGCCCTAGATGCCTCTCCTTGTGTATTACCCGAGAGTTAATGCCTCCCCACAGCCTTGGGGTCTCTTTCATGCTTCCATTATCTTGTTGGATTCTCTTTCCTGGCATGCAGCAGCCATGATAAGTGTTGATGTTGGAACACCGGTGTCCCTAAAATCTGTCCTGTTGTCAAGACTGCTGCGATCTTAAAGCCTTACAGGTACTCTTGGAGTTCCTTTGAGAGCACTGTCCCCACCTTGGGCACTGAGGACTACCTTCCCCAGAGTAGATAGTGTGGCTTCTGTGCTGGTGACAGCTTTTCTGACTTGGTGGAGCAGAGAAGCTTGCCCCTGACTGTCCAGCTCCTGCTTGTGGACACATGAGACTTTTCTTAGGGAAGGCATTTCATGGAGATAGGTGACATCAGAAATCCACATGAAGAAATGTTTTTCCAGGTAAGAGTTCCAGGCTTTGCCAAGTCCTGAGAGGCAGTCAAAGATCAGAAATATGAGAGAGGCAGTGAGTGACCCTGGGAAGCTAGGCAGTGGCACAAGGTCTGGGTACCACTCAAGGTGTCTCTTTGATATTTACCTCCACCCTGGAGCCCTGTACTTCAATCATTGGCTCAGGGAAAGTTTTTGGCCTAGGCCTGGCTGCCAGTGGGGCCCTGGAGAAGCCACCAGAGACTATGTAGTGCCTCATTCGAATAGAGTCAGGAGACTTATGAGCTGGGAGGAGGCATGTGCCCTTCACAGCGGTCTTAGGAACCATGCTAAACAGTTTCTGTTCCAGGTATTAGAGTGACCTTCCTCCAGCTTCTCCTCTCCCTGTGTCCTGAGTAACTTACCCATGGGCTAATAGCTCCTCAAAGTAGGGACATGCCTTGGCCTGCAGTAGGGATCTAGAGACCCCTTGCTCTCTGCAGCCCAGGGCCCCGAGTAGCACTGGATGCCAGTAGCTGTCCCACCATCCTCTAAGATGGTGTATGGCTAAAAGCCCAAGATACAGCTGAGGGAACAGGCAAAAATCTTGTGTCTTCTGGGAACTATCCCCTCGGTGTCGCTGGGGCATGAGACGAATTTACCCAGATGTATGCCCGGTGCATTGGCATGAACTTTGTTCTTGGAACATTCAGCATCAATTTGTCGGGTGTGCAGAGAGGATTGAACATGTATGCAAGGCCGACCTGACAGGCCAGCCCAGGGCAAACTCTTTCTGGGCTTCTCCTTCTCATGAGCAAGAAGGTAGTAGCTGTTGCTTACCTTGTCCCTCATTCCTACCTCCCTAGAAAGTGAAGCCACACCTGCTCTGGCAGAGCTGAGTTGCAGCAGGCAGGTCCCTGCTGCTGGTCTCAGACCTCAGAATGAGTAGCTGCTGCTCCTGTCTTAGAAGCACTGACACTCTCCCTGGGTCTGACTGGCATGCTCTGAGGCACTTAGAAATACCCTCCCCTCCTTAAATCCTCTGGAGCTGCCTTGGGTTTCTGGTAGGGTGTGGTCAGTTCTGCATCAGTGAATATGTCTACATCCACATTATCTTGCAATTCTGAGGAATGATCTATCAGAAGCTGCCATGGCTCAGATTAATCTTGGCAGTGGATGTCCACAGTGATAAGGTACAACCAAGATGTCTGTACAACACCAGCTGGCTACGTAGACCCTACTGTATAGGATCACACTGGCAGCTGCTTTAAATCCTGGTTGGTTCTTCTATGCAAATGGAAGCCAGTGGCCTAATCATTCTCAAGCCCCAGGTCTACAGGTAGGGATCTGGGTCAATGACAGGCGGTACCGACTCAGGTTCTGGTGCTTCTGTTCAGTCTTCCTTTATCAGTCTGGGTACTGTGGATCCAGGTATGGCTGGCACATAGGGATTGATGAGTCTGTGGCTATCACTGCCCCTCAGACAAGGTCAGCCCTTTGTCTGGCTTAGACCAAGCTCCTATCCTTATGGGATAATGTGAACAATGACCAGGGCCCAGGACCTTGGAGCTCAGTGGGGCAGAATGGAACCTCAGCAGCATGAAAAGTCGTGGATGGTGGCTAAATAGTGACACCTTCTGAAGAGATAAAGTTTTAAAATCTCTGTGGAAGTGGGGAAGGCTGTGAGAGGCCTCTGAGGAGGGGGACAAAGTGACAATGAGGTTTTGTGACTCTTCAGCTCCAGGAGGAAGCCTGGCAGAGCTGGCTACACTGCATCTGGCCAGATGGTTGGACATGACTGAGAATAGCTGGGACTGGTAGCCAGAGGCTCCCTAGAGGCTTGTGAGCCTTGAGCTGCAGGGCTAGCTGCAGACACAGCCACACTCACAGCACAGGAGGGAACGTGAGCCGTTCCCCTGCCATTCCCGAGTGTTCTGAGTTCCTTGCCGGGCTCTGTCCACTAAGGCCTCCACTGTCCACTAAGGTGGGCAATACCTGCAATCCCCTCTGCCTGTGAGTTTGAGTCTCAGCATCCTGAGGGCTGTGTAGACTGGACTCAGCCCACTCACCTTCCCACAGCCTACCTACTGACCTAGGCCAGAGGATCTGAGCCCTGAGCCCAGGCCTGCCCAGAGCTCCAAGCTTCTCCCCAAGCTAAGTATCACATCCTCATGGACTCTGGACAGTGTCTCATGGGAAGCTGGGTTTTGGGTATTCCTGCACATTTGCAGACCATGCAGTCAAGGTCCTCTCAGAGAGCGCCCCGAGGCTGGTGGGGAGCTCCTTCCCAGCTCATATCTATCAGCCCACCAAGAGGGCTCTCCATGCCTCCGATAGCCTTCAGGAAAAGGGGCTGGGACCCTTTTTCTGCTTCTTGGTGCATGTGTTCAGTAGGGCAGGAAGAAGTCAGAAGGAGGCTGTTTGCAGTCCCACAGAGGGCTGTATGGGGCTGTGGGCCTTCCAGAGTTGGGGCCTCAGAGACTGCACTTGGAAGCCCCTCATACTACTTTACCTGAGAAAAGGTATCAAAGTGTAGATCCCACCTCAATGTTACCACCCAGAACTCTGCTCACTGCACGCCCAGAGGAGCCCTTCTGAGGATGCCTACTAGGCCCTCTCAGCTCTGGCGGTCCAATGTAGCAAATGAGCTCCAGCAAGACTGTGTAGGCTGGCAGGGCACCATCCTGTCCTTTGTCCATTTGTCAGCTGACTCATCTGTCTGTTTGCTGAGAATGTCAGCAGCACGCCAGACAGAACCTCTTAAAAGGCTGAGACTGCCCAGCATGTGCTGCCCTGATCTCCTGGGCAGGAGTCTCTGGAGGAGAACTTGTGTGCTGTTGGCATTGTGGGTTCTGGGTTAACTTTGTTAGCACTGACATCTTTGGTGTAAGCCCAGAAGGTTGTAAGAGTTCCACACTCAGAGTCCCAGACCGAGCTAGGAGGCCCAGGCTGTGACCAGGTCTGTATGAGGCACCTGTAGAAGGAGGGGCTTCCCGTCACTCCACAGCCATAGTTCTGTCATGCAGCCTACGATATACAGATCCCAGCTTATGGTTAGAGATGCCCCAAGCAGAGTCTGACCCACGCACGCCTGCTGAACTCAATGAGGCCATCACTCATTCGGGCATCATGACTTCCACCCTGTTGCCATTGAGATTCAAAAATGAGCTCACTTTAGGGACAGGACAGTGCTCTGGAAGCCTCCAGTCCTACAGCTGTGATTTAGGTGTTCGGCACCAGGAGCCACCTCAGCCTCTTAAACCTTGGTTGGCCCTGGGAGGAGGCCATGTGTCAGTAGTACCACAACTCACATAGCTTCACTTCCTGTCACACCTGCCTCTCAAAACTATTGAGGGGCACTGAAGAACCAAGATGGCCACACACCCAGGAACAATTCAGGGTTGGGTGTTGACTGCGCCCCGCCTCCCCACCAGGGCCATTCCTAAGGCTGAATGGCGGCTGTGCCTGGAGAGAGTGCTGGGAGGCAGAAGGCAAGCTAGTGTTCCGGGTGTCTTCTGTTACACTGAAGCTTTTCAAAGAGTGTCTGGGGCTGCTGAATGTGCCTCTCTTGCTCTCCAAGGCAGACATCGTACACAAAGGGGGCTCTTGTCCCACACAGGCCCCTTCTGGGAAGAAAAGCCATTGTCCAGGAGCAGGGCCGCCCAGCAGGCGGTGCATGCTCCACTGCCCACCACCGCGCCCGTCCAAAGGGGCCCCATTCAAGCCTGTCTGCCCGGATTAGCAAGGACTCACGACTCAATGTGCTGCGATATTTCATGTCGAGGGCAGCGGCTGGCTCTGGGTAGAATCAATGCCTGCTTTTGTCTGCTGAGTTATTTTATTTACATTTTAAAAACAGCTTATCAAGGTAAAAAGATAGCTTT
>NW_022196897.1:12716770-12726798 GCF_008632895.1 Mastomys coucha
AAAAAAAAAAAAAGTGTTTGGCTTCGGGCCGGCACAGAGGTGAGAGGCTGGGCTGGCACTGGGGTCCTAGGCCAGGCTTGCAGTCTGGTCCTAAGCCAGCCTGGGCACTTGCCCAGCCCTCCTGCGGTTCAGGGGAGTGGGGGAGCAGGGGAGACTTCCAGAAGCTGCAATCCTGGCCCCTCTGGATTTCTTGATTGTTTTCCTGAGGTTCCCTCAGGGCTCCTCTAACCCAGCTGGCTGTACAGCTCTGAGTGTCCCACCTGGGCAGTGGAGGGTCTGGGAAGGGTCCTATTACCCCCATCTACTTTCAGCCTAGTCCTGATGCCTCCTTCCTGTGGAACCAGTAGTCTCCTCGTCAGTTTCTACCATGCCTTTGTCCTGGACAGGCAGGGGATCTTCACTGAGAGCCTGGGCTCACCAGGTCACCCAAGCACTGTTCTATCATGACCTCAGAGGAGATTCAGCAGAAATGGCCAGAGAGCCATCCTAGGCTAGTCTGACCACAATAATAGGCCACAAGCTCAAGCTAGGCCAAAGCCAAGGGCCTTCCTGGAGGAGGTGGCTCTGGGTTCTGTTGCCTCCCCTTACCCAGCAAGGGTAGTTGACAGTAGTTAAATAGGAGTGGGAAGGCTTCTTCCTTGTCCTAGCCCCTGCTCAGGTAGGCTATAAAAATAAAACAAACAAACCTCCCCCAAACACTCCCACTGCCTCTACAGATCCGCACTGTGGATAGACAATGGGTCTTCGAACCTAGGAGTGCTGGCCGCACACCAGGCCACCTGGCCACTAGAGGGCAGCCTAGGTGCATGGGGAGATCTCGCCTGGCATATATAAACTAGCCTGATTGCACTCTGCTCTAAGAGACCCCATATAGAAAGGATAAAGGAGAACCTCTAGCTCCAAGAATGCTCCTGGTCAGCCCATCTACTAACAGATGAGACTTGAGTCTCCACACTTAAGAAGCGTAGCCCACCCTGGGACAAGCTTCCCAGTCAGGGGGGTTGGGTCCCATTAAGGGCCGGGCTTGGAGAAGACAGACCATCTGGAGCATCGAGAAGACACTAACAGTGCAGTGGAAGTTGTGGGAAGCCCAGACCCTTCACCCACTGCCCCTCACCATCCCACCCAGCCTTCCTTCTCCCCGAGCCACTTGGCAGAGAGTCTGAACCCACAGTTGGAAGAGAATAGCCCAGTTCTTGGCTCCCCTGTCTCTGATGAAGCCTGGTCAGGCCCAGGGGCGGGGCCTTATGGGACTCTGAATGGACATGACCCTAACATGATGTGTGTATGGGGTGCTGGGCATCCGTGGTTTCCCTGGGATCCTGCAGCTTCTGGAGGACCCGTGACCCAGAAGGCCCTTGTGTGAAGCTGTAGGTATCTCCTGGTGATCACGTTCCATCCTCCTCTACACCCTGCAGATCCTAAGACCATCCTCATATTCTGTATTCCTCTTCAAACCATGCATACCTTCCCCCTGCCCTGAGATCATCCCACGCTCTGTGCCCCACGGGGCCTGGTGAGGCCAAGCCCCCTGGATAACAGCCAGCTATGGAGGGATTGGGTCAGCACAGGGAAAGCCCAGCCCGAACCCCTTGGGCTAGATGCCGCCAAGCTTTTCCCAGGCCGCTATTTTGGGCTCTCTGAGCCTTGGGGGTGGGGTGCCAGATAGCTTTGCTGCTGCTCTTGCTGGTTATTTTTGCTCATAATGGGAGCGCGATATATGGAAATTATTAATAGCATCCCAGGCTACGGTACGTGCTGGTACTCAGGGCCAGCATGTGCTCTGTCCAGCGGTGGGAAGATCTCAGCTGCACAACAGGTTTTGGGGGAATTGCCTCTCAGCTACACCCACTCCCCATCAGATGCTTCCCAGGCTGCCTACAGAGAAGCTGGTTTGGTTATCTCAAATAACCATGGCAACCTGGGGACAGATCTGACCACAGGTCTTTACATTTGACCTTCCTTCTACTTCCCAACTCCTTGGAGCTGGATGAGAGTCTAAGGGTGCCGAGTCTCTTTAGATAAAGCTCTGAGGGATTCCAGGAAGTTGATGTGGGCCCCCAGACCTCCAAGGCATGTGGTGCACCTTGCCCCTCTGCTGCATATCCCCAGGACTGGCTATGCTGATCTTCTAGACCTGTAGATGCTCCTGGGAGAGATGGGGCCACTGTGCATAGGTAACTGTGGGTCTCTTGCCTCAACTGCCTGACACTTGCAAGCCCTGAGCAGAATTCTGGGGAACTAGGATAGCAGGTGAGTTCTCCCTGCCATCTGCTCCACCCCTCAGAGACTGGATTCCTATAGTGAGCTTCCTGCTGTGAAACATGGATTCTCAGGGGCTCAGCTCAGTAACTACATTTCTGGACATAAGAAGACCCCTGACTATGTCTGTAGTGACCAGTCATGGTACAGAGGATAGGAGCCTCTCTATGGTACTGTGCCCCCCTCCTAAGCACATGTAATCACTCTCTATGTGTTGCCAGGCAATTGTGTTGGGCACGAAGTTGAAGCTGCAGCCTGAGCTGGTTATTGAAAAGGTAAATGTCTTTCTCATGCAAATCATTTAGGTGCAAACTTGGATAAAGCTCAGGTCTCCAGAAATAGTGCTTGGTGGGGGGTGGGGAGAGTCTCTCATCACCAAGCTCCAGGCTTCTGCCAAGACCGAGCAACGGGAGGGCAGGGTCTAAGAGGAGGTCCAAGAAGTACCAGCTAATGCGGTGATCGTGGCCTGCAACATAGTGTGCTGAGGCCACTAAGCTGACTTCCTGTTGTATGGAAGCCACAACCAACCACAGCAGTGCTGGTGTCTTGTTTCATGTCACCTAGAGTCTGAAATTAGCTGGGCATGGTGATGCTAAACTTTAATCCCAGCATTTGGGAGGAGGAGTCAGGTGGGTCTCTGAGTTCCTGGCCAGCCTAGCCTACAGATCCAGTTCCAGGACAGCCTGGGCTGCACAGAGAAACCCTGTGTGTGTGCCCATGGCTGCTACTGAGATTTTTAAGGTAGGCTGGGCTTAAGATTGCTCAGTCCAGACCTGCAGCCACCTTGGGACAAATGATGTAGTCTTGAACGCCATTATGCCACGCCCACCAGCACAAACCCAATAGCTCTGAGGACATGGCAGTGCTATGGGAGGGCTGAGAGCATCCAACAGGATGTATCCAGAATGTGGGATCTAGGCCCGAAGGCTGGGGCTCAGCCAGAACACTGGTCCTCTGCTCTGTCCCTTGTGAACTGAGTAGCTTGGCAAATGTATGTGTCACAGCTGTGTGAGGGGAAAGGTGTCCTGGCAGTCAAGGAACACCACAAAGTCACACTGCACAACAAACCTCACTCAAGACATTTATTGGGAGGGAAAATAATGGCTGAAGGGTGGCTGCCTCTGCTCAGGTGAGAAGCAGCAGAGAACTGGACAAAAGATGGGGTTTATATAGGATTGGGGGGGCAGGGTTCAGGGTGGAGATTTCCAGGGTGAGGATTGGTGGGATTTCAAGTCCAGAACTTGGGCTGAGATCAGGGATTGGTGGGATTTCAAGTCCTGAGCTTTGTCTTTTTACTTTATAGGGTGGCGGCTAGGTCTAGGCCAGTTAGTGTTCTGCAGGTGAAACCTGGAGGCCGGAGGTCCTCAGGAGAGGAGCCTGGCCATTGATGTGCCTTGAAGACCTTATACTGTCTCCATAGTCTAGAGAAAGCAAACAGGACCGTTCTGCAGAGCCCATGCAAGGGGTCTACTGAGCTCTTATTCCTGGGAAATAGCTGGTATGTTCCTGAGCAATAGCCCAAGACTCCTTTGGGGCTTCTCCACTTTGTCCTCCATACACCTCAAGGAAACATCACTTAGCTGCCAGAGCAACTGCTATGTTGTTCCCAGTCTGCCTAGCTTGGTGAGCAGAGCTGGTAGTGCCTGAGGCTCTTGATGTCTCCAACTCTTAGTCATGGGATGAGTAGGTTCATAATGACCACCAAGCTCTGGAAGCATTGGCCTGGAGACAAGGCCCACACATGCAGATGTACATGTGCAGGGTCACAGACACTGACTGGCGTCTGCTATGAGGGCAGTACTTGGGTTCTTTCACGTTTCACCATCTGGGTGGGAGGAGGGTATGGTACTGGCTGTGGTCCTG
Organism: Mastomys coucha; assembly: GCF_008632895.1. NCBI lineage: Eukaryota > Metazoa > Chordata > Mammalia > Rodentia > Muridae > Mastomys > Mastomys coucha. The sequence goes on from NW_022196897.1 coordinate 12,720,896, forward strand.
AGTTTGTGCTTTCCTGAAAATGAACTCCCCACTGCTGCTCCATATTAAGCACTATGTAGCTATCTTGCCAGATCTCTGGAGAACGCTGCTCACCCTCATGGATTCCTGGTGCTAGCCTGGCCTTGACATCATGGGCATTGCCAAGTACACCCCATAAGTTCCTAGCAGCTGCTGCTGGGCGGCCTCTTAGGAGCTCAAGATGAGGGCAGCAGACATTTGCACACTCTCACCTTGAGCTCGTCATCTCTGCCAGGGTCATAGCTGATAGCACAGACAAGTGGCTTCTCTGAGGGATGAGTGTGTGTGAAGACACAGTCCCTATTCCACTGAAGGCACTGCCAGAGCGGGTTGGCATGTTGATAGCCCTGGCATTTTTCATCCTGCCTTCATCCATTCAGTCCTCTGATCAAGTGTCTCTGATACCCAGGATTTGGAGTCTGTCTAGTTGCTCAGCAAATTGACAGGATGCCCACAGGTGTGGATTTACTGGAGTCCTGTGTGTGTGTGTGTGTGTGTGTGTGTGTGTGTGTGTGTGTGTGTGAGAGAGAGAGAGAGAGAGAGAGAGAGAGAGAGAGAGAGAGAGAGAGAGAGAGACAGAGACAGAGACAGAGACAGAGACAGAGGCAGACGCAGACACAGAGACACAGAGACAGAGACAGAGAGAGGGGGGAATATGAGTATGAATGTACTCATATATATGAGTGTACACATATACATGAGTGTATATGTGCATACATGAGTGTGAGCATGTTTGTGTGGTAGAACAGTATATGTGCTCTGTGTGCTAGTGCATTAATATGCATGCATCTAGTGTAAATGTATATGTGTGTGTCTCTGTGGCTTACGTACCTGTGAATGTGTTCACATGTGTGAGTATGTGTCTGTGTGAGGGTATATGTAGGAGGGGGAGCAGAGGTGCCCCCTGAGAATTGCTGCATCCCACTGTGAAAGACTATCCCACTGTGTTCTCACTGCTGGCCTGGGCCAGTAGTACATAGATCTGAAGTGCCTTGGCTGTCTTGGATTCATGTAGTTTTAAATGTTCAAAGCACCATCACTGGCAGCAGTGGTGAGACACCTGTCTCAAGCCTATGCAGCATCTCACTTAAAAGGAAGTCGGACCCGATCAGTGTCAGACCTCCTTTGACCTGTTCTTACTGACCTTCCTCCCTAGGATTGGTGTGTGGTGATAGTCTCTAAGCTTCTGCATCCTAAAAATGGGGCACTTTAGCTGCCTGCAGAGTGTCTATGATTGATATGGAGGAGATAAAGCATGCAGGGCCAGCCTGAGGCAGGCAGGCAGGCAGGCAGTTAGCAGCCCTTGTTAACTTATCATATTAAACAAGCCAACAGAAGAAGCACAATGCTAGTGAAGGAGCCTGCTGCTGGTGAGCTGGAAGCAGAGCTCATGGAGAGAGGGGACACATGTCTGGAAATTGGGCACATGGGGAGATTCAATTACAGATGCTGGGTATGTCAATGACTTAACATTTTCCCTAGCTTTGTTTCCCGGAAGACTAGATGCAAGGACATCCCATAGTGACAAGTGTGCCTAGCAACTGATCTGGGTTTCTGAATGCTAGTTACCAGTAAAAGAAACAGGGACTCTGTAAAATAGACTGAATATCAAAGTGATGGTGCTTTGAACATTTAAAGCTACATGAATTCATGGTGGTGTGCAAGGGAAATGCAAAGTGCCTTATGGCGTGTCTCAGATGAATGAAAAGGCCAGACACTGTGCTCTGTGACTCCCAAGGTACAAATTATTAAGGGAAAAAATCAAAATTACTAATACATGGTTAGAAAAGGGGGCGACCAGAGTTAAAATGATGGTGTGGTCATTCTTTGCCACTTAATTAAAATGTATTTGACAGATGAAACCTAATACTTAAAAGGCAGTTGGCAGTGTAAATGTTGAGCAGTTCTATTTGTTAAATGAATGGAATCTGTATTTTAAACTTTTGTGTGCAACAAAGGGGGGACATAGTCTACACTAAGATGGCATGGATTCTTTTTAATATTTGGAAAGAGAAATCACACCAATTTTAGGTAGGATTTTTAAGAGTATTGAAAGGATACAGCTTTACTTTGCTTTATTCAGCCACCAAAACTTTTTAAAGATCAGTTTATTTCATGAATATAGATGCCAAAATACTGAACAAAAGAGCTAGAGGTATAGCTCAGTGGCAGAGCTCATACAGAGCTTTCATGAGGACCTAAATCCAAACTCCAGTACTTCTAAGAAAAAAATTACAATTGAATAAAAAAAATTAGCAAGCAGGTCAACTAACACATTAAAGAGATCAGCAAATAACAAGAAGAGAAACTCACATCTAAATGTTTGCCAAAGACAGAAACTGATACAAGACAATTCCTCAAAATATACAAAGACCTCTTACAACCCAACAAAGCGACCTCACTTAAAGGTGGCCAAAGGGCAGTCACTTCACCAAAGATGATAAGCAGGGAGAAATAAACATTAGAGAGTTACAAATTAAAACAAGACAGTACTGCACACAACTGAATGACAGGCATCATAGGGGTTAACCCTATGTGAATTAGTCAGGGTTCTCTAGAGTAACGGAACTTATAGAATCTCCCTCTGTGTCTCTCTCTCATTCTCTTGCTCTCTTGCTCTAATATAAATGAGATTTATTAGAAGGTGTTACAGGCTGACAGGCTCTGGTCCAGCCGATCCAACAATGGTGCCTATGAGTGGAAGGCGTTCCAAGAACCCAGCAGGTGTTCAGTCCGTGAGGCTGGATGTCTCAGCTGGTCTTCAATCTATACCAGAATCCCAGAGAAGTAGACCCTAATGCCAGGGAAGGAATGGACTTTCTAGCAAGGCAAGGCCAAGCAGGCAGAGGGCAAAGCCTCCTTCTTCCATGTGCTTTCTATAGGCTTCTAGCAGAAGGTGTGACCCTGATGAGAGGTGGATTTACTGCTCAAAGAGCTGGATTACAAGTGGATCTTCCTACTCCAAACTGAACGAGAATCCCTCACAGGTGTATCCCTCTATTTTGGGGTATTAGTTAATTCCAGATGTAGTAAAGTTTATAACCAAGAATAGCCATCACATTATGTCTGCCCACAAAAAAAATGCAACAGCAGGAACTTGCCCTCTTTTGGCAGGAACACAGAATCATACAGCCAGACACTTGGGAAAACACTTCCATTTCCCTGTAGCCAATCCAATGTGCTAACCAGCCTTAACCATCACTTGAACTTGGAAGCAGCCAAGATGTCCTCTGGTGGAGCACGGTCTATCAGAAGAATAGACTACTCAGTGGTGAAAAGAAAAGAAAGGAACTCCAGCCAGACGCTGCTACACATGCCGGTAAGACAGTCACTTAAGCCCAAGAGCTCAGGCGCCAGTCTGGGAAACAGAACAGGGCCCACATCTCATTTTTTAAAGAAGTTATCAAGATCAAAAGCCATTGGAAGAAACAAATACATGCTGCTAACTGAAAGAAGCCAATCTGAAAGGCTGAGTGCTTTTTTTTTTATTTTAACCAGGAGACCTGGAAAAGGGAAAGCTAGAGACAGACAGGAAGACTAATGGTGGTTTCTTCAAAGCACAGACACCTTCTGTATGCTTGTTTCTAGAATTCTGATGGCTTTAGAATTTTCATTTTTAGGTATTTTTCATATTCTGTATGATGCACAGATCTGATTGTTCTCGTGATGTGTGTCTGATTTCTGTCCCAATGAATTGCTTTTGCAAGACACTAGAGACCTATGGGTGGATTAATCCATCAATGAGCTCATGACGTGAAGGACTGTTGGAGCCGGTGGGAACTTGAAAGATGGGACCCAGCTAAAGGGAATGAGTCCTTGAGACCTAGATATCTTGTCATTAGATGGTTCGTCCACTCCCCTTCCTTCTCTGCTAGCCACCATGAGGATCAGCTCTGATACCCATGCCATCCTCGTCATAATGCCCTGTGTCTTAGTCAGAGTCTCTGATCCTGCACAAACATCATGACCAAGAAGCAAGCTGGGGAGGAAAGGGTTTATTCAGCTTACACTTCCACGTTGCTGTTCATCATCAGAGGAAGTCAGAACTAGAACTCAAACAGGTCAGGAAGCAGGAGCTGATGCAGAGGCCATGGAGGGATGTTACCTACTAGTTTGCTTCCCCAGCCTTGCTCAGCTTGCTTTCTTATAGAACCCAAGACTACCAGCCCAGGGATGACACCACCCACAAGGGGTCCTCCCTCCTTGATTATTAATTGAGAAAATGCCTTACAGCTGGATCTCATGGAAGCATTTCCACAAGGGAGGCTCCTTTCTCTGTGATAACTCCAGCCTGTGTCAAGTTGACACACAAAACCAGCCAGTACACCCTGCCTTTCACAGTCCCACAGCAATGGATCACACAGCCTCTGACATCATGAGCTGAAGTGAGTCTTTCACCCTTTTAAGTTGTTTCACCATAGCCAGAGAAAGTTGACTAGTCAATCCTCAATTTTTAATTTTCTGAGATTGTGTGAAATGTTGTGGTTTAATTACAGTGTGCAGTTTTTAATTTCCTGAGATTGTATAAAATGTTGTGACTTTAATTACAATGTGCAATTTAAAAAAAAAAATTCTGGCTATTCAAGTTACCTAGTTTCTCTTAAGGAAGCTTCACATATTCATCTTTCAAATAATTTGTCCATTTGGAAGATTCTGTGAATAAGGGTGATCTGAGAGGAGGAACCTCAATTAAGGAAATGTAGGCATGGCTGGAGAGGTGGCTCAGTGATTAAGAGCACTGACTACTCTTCCAGAGGTCCTGAGTTCAATTCCCAGCAACCACATAGTGGCTCACAACCATCTGTAATGGGATCCGATGCCTTCTTCTGGTGTATCTGAAGACAGTGATAATGTACTCACATACATAAAATAAATACATCTTTTAAAAAAAAAGAAAAGAAAAAAGAAAAGAAAATGTAGGCCAGCCTGTAGGGCATTTGTTTAGACTAGTGATTGAGGGGAAAGGGCCCAGCCCATTGTGGGTGGGGCAATCCCTGGCCTGGTGGTCCTGGATTCTATAAGAAAGCAAGCTAAGCAAGCCATGGGGATCAATCCAGTAAGCAGCACCCCTCCATGGCCTCTGCATGCTCCTGCTTCCAAATTTCTGCCCTGTTTGAGTACCTGTCTGACTTTCTTTGATAATGAAGTGATGTGTGAGCAGAAGCCAAATAAACCTTTTCCTTCCTAGGTTGCTCTGGTTAGTGTTCCATCGCAGCAACAGAAATCCTAAAACAGCCTGTTTTGTTTTCTTTTTAAAAAGATTCTCACAGGGCAGTGGTGGCACACATCTTTAATCCCAGTACTTGGAGGCAGAGGCAGGTGGATTTCTGAGTTCGAGGCCAGCCTGGTCTACAAAGTGAGTTCCAGGACAGCCAGAGATACACAGAGAAACCCTGTCTCAAAAAACCAAAGGGGGTCAGGGGAGATTCTCAGTGGACTATAAAAGTATGAAGAAGGGCCAGAGAGGTGACTCAGCAGTTATGACTTGGGATTACTCTTTCAGAGGACCCAGGCTCAAGTCCCAGAAGTGTTGTTAGAGGGCTCACAACCAATGAGCTTGAACTCTAGTTCTATTGGTATTCAATGCCCTTAGCCTCCAGGGCACTTGAACTCACATACACAAGCCCAAACACAGATGCCTACAAGTACAGATAATTAATAAAACTAGGGCTGGATGTGGTGGTGCATGCCCTTAATCACAGTAGTAGAGGCAGGCAGATCTCTGGGAGTTCAAAATCAGCCTAGTCTACACACAGAGTTCCAGGACAGGCAGGGCTACATAAAGAGACACTATCTCAAAATAAATAAATAAATAAATAAAAACAGATCTTTTTAAAGGCATGAAGAATAATGTAAGAGATTGGCAATTTTTATTCTTTTTTTTT
>NW_022196897.1:12726808-12758105 GCF_008632895.1 Mastomys coucha
TTTAAGTTTTTTAGGTAAAGTCTCATTGTGCACCTCTGGCTGGCCTGGAACTCACTATGTTGACCAGCTATCCTTGAACTCACAAAGATCCTCCTGCTTCTGCCTCCTAAATTCTGGGAGTAAAGATGGGTGCCACCACACCTACCTGAAATTGTCAAATTTAACTTCAGTGACAAAAGACTCTCACATGTGCACAGAAATAGGATGGAGAGGACCCTGCATCCACAGGGTAATAGAGGACTGAGCATGGTCATTCATAGTCACAGGATGGATGATGGCACAGATAAGCACAGCATGGGAGACTGTTGTGGGGCTGGAATGCTGGGGTGGGTTAAATAGGCACGTGCCCCACAGACTAACATGTTTGAATGTGTGGCCATAGGGAGTGACAATATAAAGAGGTGTGGCCTTGCTGGAGGAAGTGCATCACTGTGTAAACAAGCTTTAAGGTTATGTACGCTCAAGCTATGGCCAGGGTGGCACTGTCTCCTTCTGCTGCCTGCAGATCTCAGCTCCTTCTCCAGCACCATGTCTGCCTATGTGCCCCCATGCTTCCCACCATGATGATAACAGTCCAAACCTCCAAACTGTAAGCCAGCCCAATTAAATGTTTGCCTTTCTAAGAGTCACCGTAGTCGTGGCATCTCTTCACAGCAATAAAACCCTAAGACAGATGTTTTATATTGAGCCTAGACAGTAAGTTCACAAGTGCATTGACACTTGTATTTTGTGTACTTTACCATCGACCAGTTGTGTCCCAACAGATAATTTATTTTACTTATTTATTTGTATTTATTTATTTTATATATGTGAGCACATTGTAGCTGTCTTGAGACATACTCCAGAAGAGGTATCAGATCCCATTACAGATGGTTGTGAGCCACCATGTGCTTGCTGGGATTTGAACTCAGGACCTCTGGAAGAGCAATCAGTGCTCTTAACCGCTGAGCCATCTCTCCAGCCTAGATAATTTATTTTTAAAATGGTGCTTATAGCCTAAAAAACTGATTGGAAAACAACATTTATTGACTCTACTTTAAAGTGAAGAAAAATTCTTTTTTTGTTGTTTTTGTTTGTTTCTTTGTTTCTTTGTTTTTCGAGACAGGGTTTTTCCATGTAGCCCTGCCTGTCCTGGAACTCACCCTGTAGATCAGGCTGGCCTTGAACTCAGACATCTGCCTGCCTCTGCCTCCCAAGTGCTGGGATCAAAGGCATGTGCCACCACTGCCCAGCATGAAGAAAAGTTCTAAGACAGGAGTTATAGTGACAGCCATTTAGAGGCTGGAGACTTGGAAGCAAGAAGTCTGACATTGACTTCAAAGACTATGTATGCAGGAACATAGCCATGGGGCCCAGGAGGACTCAGGAGCCAGAAGCCAGGTAGGTGTTGTTGTTGTTGTTGTTGTTGTTGTTTTGAACAACCAGGATGAAAGCAAGATCCTGGGAGGCCTTGCAGGGGACAAAGTGAGGTGACAGGAAATCTGGGGATGAGACTGGGCACTTACAGAGAAAAAGCAGTGTCACTCAAGTTAGCTTTGAAGGCTGAGATTACAAGTTCCAGCAGCTCCATTGTTTGACCTCTCTGGGGATGTTCCTGCGGTCTACACCTCTCTGGGGAGGTTCCTGCAGTCTACATCATAACATCATAGAGAAGAGGAGAGCACATGGCCACACACACATGGTAGTTGTACTACAACTAACTCAATCCCAGAGACCAAGCCGCACTTTTTAAAAAAGATTTATTTATTTTTATGTATATGCGTGCTGTCTGCATGTACACCTGCATGCCAGCAGAGGGCATCAGATCACATTATAGATGGTTGTGAGCCATCCTGTGGTTGCTGGGAATTTAGGACCTCTGGGAAAATAACCAGCATCCCTAAGTGCTAAGCCATCTCTCCAGCCCCAAGCCCCAGCTCTTAACAATTGCATACCTCAGCAGAGCCACCCCAGAAGCTGAGATTCCAGCACACATGCCCATCATCCAAGTCATAGCAGGCTCCATGCTGAAGCTGGGAAGTTCCCACTCCATCCTCCAGGAGGGCAGAAAGCTGGCAGACACTGTTGCTCTTGCTGAGCCTTGTCTTGCAGAGCACCAGTTGTTATGCCTCAGGATCATAGGCCAACCTTATACTTACATGTACTAGCACAGACCACTCAAACTGGAGCCCCGGGAAGCAGAAGAAAACAGAGACACAGGAACTCTCTAAATAAATAATGCTGTCTTTCTGGTTGGTATAAAAAAACAACAACAATACCCAAAGGCTTAACAAAATCAACTAATCAGCTTGAAGATGTCTTCTAAAAAGTACTACAAAAGGCAGGGCAGTGTGGCGCATGCCTTTAATCCCAGCACTTGTGAGGCAGAGGCTGGTGGATTTCTGAGTTTGAGGCCAGCTTGGTCTACAGAGTGAGTTCCAGAACAGCCAGGGCTATACAGAGAAACTCTGTCTTGAAAAACCAAGAAAGAAAAAGAAAACAAAAAGAAAAAAAAATAAGTAAAGATTTTTTTTTTTTTTGGTTAAAAATTTTGTCAAGAAAGCCAAACATCTAGATAATGATAGCTTTAGGGAAAATGAGCAAGGACAGCCATAGGAGAACAGTGAGGATCGTCAGATAGGCCCTGGAGGAGAGGATGCCCTAGCCTGACAAACAGGCCTGTCATGAACTATCTTAACACAATGTGGAGAACTTCCAAATTTCCAAAAGAGCAGGTCACACCAGGGGTCAAGTGTAGGAATGGTTCTCACTCCCTGTCACGCACCGGGAGCCTGTGTCCAGGAGCCAACCTGCATTCTGGATTGTGATCTCAGCCCAGGGTCCACAGCTCCACCGAGCTCACAGAGCAGCCTGAGTGGGAGATACACCTTGGATGGACATCACTGCATACACATGCCAGGCACTGTATATAAGATACGTCTAGAAGCTTTGTTTTACCATAACCTGAGAGGCAAAGCCTCATTTGCAGGAAGATGGGTCATTCTTGGTGGAATGGAAAAGCCTCATCGGCAGAAATAATTAGCTCGGAGGATGTGGCTGGGTTGTGGGCCACGCGTTTGCACTCACAGCATGGACCTCTCCTGCTATTACTTTTGGGCCATTCAAACCTCCTGAGAGTGACCACACTGGGGAGATGCTCTCTCCAAGTTGACCTGAAAGTGGCTGGGCCTTGGGAAGGGGGAAGGAGTACAAGATTTGTACTATAGTTCTGTAGAATTCCTGTTCATGAGAGTGACTTTGAGAAAAATAAAAACCTTAAAACACAGTAACTTGATATCAGCAACAGACAGACAAGGCTCTCTCCCTACAGCAGTATCCCAGGATGACCTCTGTGAGACTAGAAAGGCTGAGCCCCAAAGTCCTCATTTGGCATCTACGGCAGCAATGCCACACGGCCCCCAGTGTTTCCAGGGAAGGGGTTTGGGGGATGCCCTCAAATCTGCCCTGCTAAGAGCCCAGGGCACTGGGGCATGCTCTGTTTGCCCTTTGCTCCCAAGCCCCCATCCTCACTGCCTGCTTCTAGATGTCAGGCCAGGCTCTGACATCTGCAGAACTGAATGGATGACCTTGGCTTTGGAGTATCTCCTCTTCCCTCTTTCTTCCTCTTTCATCCCTCCAGAAGTTGTTGCCAAGTTTTGAACACCAACTAGAGGTTTGTCCCTGACCTCAAGGATCAAATGCCTTTGTGTCCTCGACCATGGGTAATAGTCTGGAAAGCTGGCAGAGTTGTGGGGTTGGGAGGAGGCCTCTGCTGTGCACATAACACGGGGCCTGACTGAAGGGGAAGCGGGGGTGGGCTTCCTGGAGGGCAAAGCAGGGCTCTGTCCCTGAGGTTAGTGGGACTGAGCCAGGAGAGAGAGCCCAGACCTTGGGGAGATTGTATAGCCCAGAGTAGAAACTGGAAGACACACACCTCTGCTGCCCCTCAGGCAGAGGCACCTGAGGCTGCTCTAGGGAAATCTAGGCACAGCCTTGCTGTGAAATGCCATCCTAGTAACCACAGATACACAATCCCCTCCTCACAGACTTGCCTCTGGCCCCTTCTCCAAGTAGTGTAGACTCTCAGAGGACATCCTGCAGTCTGGAGTGGGGACCAAGGCTGGAAGCAAGGGCAGAATCTTGAGGGGGGCCTCTGAGTAGGTGAAGACCAACCATCTGGACAAGACAGCTGGCCACAGCACAAGAGGTAAGGGGCATGTGGGGGGGGGGGCTCAGTGTTGCCTGATGTGCTTGCCCTCCATGCTCTCCCTGAGGAAGACAGAAGTGAGGCAGATTGAAGCAAGTGTCGATATGTAAACATCAAGCCTTGATGTTTGCTCTGAGGCCTGATCCAGGCACCGAAGAAAGTACTCACCCACTGCTGAGTGCTTTCTACTGAGGAATCCCCATTTTAGTGGGGAAGGCAGGAAGCAGAAGTCATGCCACAATGTCAGGAAGGCCCTACCCTGAAAAGAGACATAAAAGCCTTAGCAGGGCTGCTGCCCCAGGTCATCTGTTTGAGATCTAAAGGAAGGCCTCTGCTGTGCACATAACACACGGGGCCTGACTGAAGGGGAAGGGGGGGGGTAGGCTTCCTGGAGGGCAAAGCAGGGCTCTGTCCCTGAGGTTAGTGGGACTGAGCCGGGAGAGAGAGCCCAGACCTTGGGGAGATTGTATAGCCCAGAGTAGAAACTGGAAGACACATACCTCTGCTGCCCCTCCTGTCTTTGCCCACAGGAGGACAGAACCCTCCTTTTGGATGTCCGAAAGTCCCCTGTCTCTCTTTCCATGCTTTGTCCCAATGTCATTGCCCAGCAGTCCCTAGCGGTACCTGTGCTACAAGTAGTTCATAGAGGTGCATGTATTGGTGTCTGGGCTAGTCTGTAATCAGTACATGGTGACCTCCACTAGCAGCAGAGCCCTGCCACCATTTGTGTCCTCAGGTAGACACCGAGTACCACTGAAGACCAATATTCATCCACAACCACAAAAGGTGCCTGGACTGCCAGCCTGAGAGAGGCTGCATCTTACCTAACCCATAGCCATCCACTCACGGCACCCCTAGGTACAGGCTTGACCTGGGCACTTCTGCCCATCTGCTAGGCTGATATCTTCCTGGCCTCCAAACCAAGCAGCTGGACATCTAAGATCAACATGTTAGCAGCCCAGGATGGGCCGGATGGGCATGTGGGCCACTGTGCCAAGGGCATGGTTCTATGTAGGGGACCAGATGCATGCCTGCGATGAGGGCAGCTCAACTCTGGCAGCTCACAGCTTCTGGGGCTGTCACTGCTGGCAACTTTTTTTTGCTTCTGCAGAAAAGGGTGCATCAAGATCTGGGCTGACCGCATGCTGAAAAGTTATCCCAGGTTGCTATGTACATACCGCACTGCTTCGAAGCTCTGGCCAATTCCTTTGAGGCTTAGAGCAATCCTGGGGGAAGCTTTTTTTCTGTTTTTTAGTGTGCACCTTTGTGCTGTGCAGCTTCCATAAGCATCAGGTGAGGTGCACATGCTGATCCAGAGAGCTTTCCCAGTGCTCACAGACCAATGGAGCCCCTGTAGCTGCAGGACTGGAGTGAAACCATGAAGGGTGCAAAGTAGGGGCAGGACAGGTCTATCTATACATGTGCACCTTCAAAGAGCAGCTGCTCTGTGTGGATGTGTCCGTGTTGTGATTGAATCCATTCTTAGGTGTGCATATGGTCCTGGGGTCAGATCCCAGAGTTGTCTTGAGGGTGCAAAGCTGTCCTTAGTCTCCAGCCACAACATCCTGGGAGAATGGAGGGGCTCTTGAGGTCTTGATGTGGCACACACAGGAGTATGGCTAACCAGTGTCCTGGCAGAGGGTGGCATCCAGCCAGAGCAGCAGTAAGCCACTGGGGAGGAGGGACAGTGAATCACCAGAGAGGAATGCACAGCCCTTGGGTGAGGTCCGGAAGGCTAGTCCCCCCTGGGTGCCAAGGCCAAGCTGGCCGGAACAGCAGCGGATATCCTGAAGAATGTGGAGGAGTTTCCACATATTGTCGTCCACGTGGGAACCCATGGCCAAGGGGAAACAGACACCTCAGGATGCAGGGGGCACCGAAGCCATCTGGGCAGGCAGCCCGATGGAGGCATGATCTCCTTGAGAGACATGGAGGCCATGGAGACCAGAGGTCATGAGGGCAAAGAGTTATAACTATTGGGGGTCCCCACACTTAAGTCATCCCCTGGCTTCATGGACTTGAACTTGTCCAGTGTATGTCCTTTGATGAAACCCATGATGCCCAACTGTCCCTTGTCCTAGATTTCCCAGAGATCTGAGGGGCTCTGCTAGCTTCACAGACACTTCTATTCCTGCACTGGACACAAAGTACTAGATGAGGGTAGCCAAATTGGGAGGACTCAGCTCCATGAGGAGTAGGTCACTACTGATCTGGTGCTGAGTCTTGCTCTCTGTCCTAACCACAAGCTGCCTGAACATTCTTGGTCTCCCCCAGACCCTGAGAGCCCATCTGATCACAGAGGATAAAGAAGGGAAAGGCGCAGCATATTGTCTACAGGGCAAGAGTCAGAGGGAGGAAAATCAGGGGACACCATGAAAAAACCAGGAAGCCAGGAAAGCCCTGACCAGACAGAAGGGCTGATGAACATCCCTAGCCACATAGCTGTATAGAGTTGGGGGCTTAGAGATACAGACAGGCCTGAGTAGAGGTGGCTGCATGGCAACCTGGTCTCTCAGGATCTTTGGACATGCAAGGCTTAGCCAGACCTGCTGAGATCAGCTGAGCCCCCTGGGCCTATGGAAGTCCTCATTGATGACCCCCACAGGACCTAGTAAAGCAGAGACTCTGGCTGCTGGAACTGTCAGAGTGAAGCTGTCACTACTACCCATTGTTCCCTAGAATTCTCACTCCCCAAGCAGCAGCTACCAGCTGTGGTGTCTGAGAGACTGAGCCAACTCAGGCTTCACGGGAGGTGAGCACCTTGCCTCAGGGTGAAGTTCTGCTTGGGACAGCCCCATTCCTTGGGGCAGTGACAACAAATGGCATAATCTGCCACCTGTCTGGATAGGATGTGTCCTATGGCCAGATCCATGGCCAGGCTGGACACAACCCAGGACCGGAGCATGAGATGTCTCATAGCCATAGATGGCAAACTGCTCCCCACTACCAGTCCTAAGGAGAAGCCCAAGAACATAGACCCTTGTGAGCCCCCTCTATGAAGAAGCCAAAAGTATGCCACTGTCCCAGGATATGTGGGAGACATGACACATGTTAAGGCACAGGACAAGAATGTCTCCAGTCCTGCTCCTTTTAGGGTAACCCAAACTGATTTAAGCCTGAAGGAGCTGCAGGTGAATGTGAAGAAGGGCTACTACCAGCTAGCCATCTCTAGGGATAGCATCTACTTCCTGGCCCTCTGGGAGGGTGTGGCCAGGGGTCAGGCTGCACTGCTACAGGTGAGTACCTTGATTAGGACTGTAGACGTGCTACCCACTAGCCACTCTGTAGAGGTCTTAGGGAGTGGAATTTGTAGACCAGGCCAGACCTGTATACCATGCACAGCACACCTTACTCTCTGACCTCTACCTCCAAACCACTGTGAGAATGACATGTTCTCTATGGCAAGAATAGGGACCCTCTGAGGCTGACAAGGCACCAGGACTTCCTGAGTATCAGTGCTTATAAACCATCATGCCAGCCTGCAGAAGGTGCCTGTGTTAAACTTTTTATTGATTGGACCAAATACCTGACATGCACACCTTAAGGAGAGAAAGACTGATTTTAGCTCACAGATGGAGGGTACAGTTCATCATGCCAGCAAAGACATGACAGGCGGAATGTGAGAAGAATGGTCATTGCATCCACAATCAGGAAGCAGAGAAGTGGGTGCTGGTACTCAGCCTCACTCTTTTTTCCCTCAGTCCAGGACCTCTGCTCATGGAGCAATGCCACATACAGTCAGGATGAGGTCTCCCATTGCAGTTAACTTAGTCTAGAAACTATCTCATAGACATGCCTAGAGGTTTGTGTCCTAGTGATGCACAATCGTGAGAAGGTGACTGTATCAGTCATCACAGTGCCTAAGGCCTCCTTGCTCACCTGATGGGGCCTGGGATGCCCATGGACACACAAGCACCTCCTCCATTCTGGCCATACTGCTGGGAAGGCTGCCTCTTCCAGGGCCTTGATCCCTCTAGCTGCTCTGGATCATAATCCCTGCTGATCAATGTTACCCCTGGCCATAATGTCTGTCTTTCTCTCTCCATATAGCCTGGCAGGATTGGTGTGGACTTGGAGTGGAAGAGATCTCCATTTGCTGTGCTGGGCCAGTCTCATGCATCCTTTCTGCAAGTAGCTAAGGAATGTATTCTGTTGGATGTGCCTGAACTCTCTCCCACCTGGAGGGTGGGACACAGTCTTTCTCTAGGCTACTGTCCCAGCTTCTCTCAGACTACTCTATCACCAAACTAGGTGGGCACAGCTCCCCAGGCCCCTGCCCAGTCCACACCACTACACCAGACTCTTCCCCTCCATGTGCCCTTAGGAAGCACTAGGCAAGCTCTAGAGTCAGAAAAACAAAACTCACCTGAGCACCAGATTCCCACAGGCTATGGATGGTGGCAGATCTGAAGAAACTGGGCAATGTTGATCCTGCCCCGGCTGGTGCAGAACACCACATTTGGGGCAATGTGGACCCGCTGCTGGTGCACAAGCAGGAGAGCATCCACACTTCCCTAACCCTGAAGCCCTCTCCTTGCTGCCAAGCTTCCCCAAAAGCAACTGGTCAAGTGGGCTCTGTAGGATGATCTGTTTGGCCCTTCTTCCTTGTCTGGATAACCATCAAGTTGGTCCCACAAGGGTCAGGGCAGAACCCACAGAATTTAAGGGAGCGGTCCCTGCTGCCTGCACAGCACCCCCAACCCTCCTGGTGTGAGGCACTTCTTGGCTGTGTGCTCTGAGCAGGAGCCCTAGTAGGCCAGGTATCTTCCCTGAAGAGCCTGGGTGGCTGGTGGCTGCAGCCTGTGGCTTACACACAGCCATGCTCAGTGTCCCTGGCACCTCCTTCTGCAGTGGCAGGGTGAAGGGGACAGGGATTTTACTGGCACAGGAGTAGGATGACACAGGCTGGTGTGGCAAGCCATCATCCCCCAGGGCCAGTGCCTCACTTCAACAGGGTTTCTTTGACAGAAGGGTGGGGGACGACATTATCTGTGGATAAGACTGGAGAGCCACGAGGCCTGAACCTCCTGGTATAGCAAGGACTGGGCAAGCTCTTGAGCAAAGCACAGCAGCTCTCCAACTGGTACTGATGACCACTTTGTGAGGAGGAGCTTGTCTATATGGGTGTAGAAGGGCAGAGCAGAGCTGTAACCACACACACACACACACACACACACACACACACACACACACACACACCTCCTTACCTTCTGCACAGGCTAATTGTATGTCAATTTGACACAGGCTAGAGTCATCTGAGAAGAGGGAGTCCCGATTGAGAAATGACTCCATAAGACTAGGCTGTAGGGAAGCCTGTAGAACATTTTCTTAATTAGTGACTGATGGGGATGACACCCCTGAAGTCATGAGTTCTATAAGAAAGAAGTAAGCCAGTAAGCAGCACCCTCTATGGCCTCTACATCCACTCCTGCCTCCAGGTTCCTTCCCTGTTTGAGTTCCTAGCCTGACTTCCTTTGATGGTGATGATACTGTAGTGTGAGCCAAATAAGGCCTTTCCTCCCTGAGTCGCTTTGGTCATGGTGTCTCATCAGAGCAATAGTAACCTTAATTAAGGCACTTCTCCATACACTGCAACTGAGGCTGTCTCTGCCCACTAGGCTACAGATGCCTCCTGCTCAGTGGAGGTACACCAAGCCTTGTGAAGAAAGCCTGACCACTTCTGCCACCCAGGGGACCTAGGCAGAAGACAGGAGTCCAGACACAGGGAGAGACCAGCATCACAGGAGCCCACACTGCAGGCGGCTGCAACCCTCCCCAGGAAGGCAGGTACTTGAGGCCTCTTACTCAGTATTCTTGGGGAAAGGAGTCAGTGTCTAGGCTTGGGACTTATGGACACGAGGCAGCAGCATGATTCCCTAGATCATGGTGGGTCTTTCCTGAGGGCAGGTGTTATGTTCCCACCATGATTCAAGGTAACACCTGGCCATTTACATGAGTTTCTCCCTCCCGCCAGTACTTCCCACTTCATGCCTCCCAAGGTCCTCTGTGTAGCATTGTTTGTTTGGCCTGTGTTTCTGAATCCTGTAGTTCATAAAGCTGGTGACACTCTTAAGTAAACAGAGCTGACCTTTCACTACACAGGTGACTCAGCTGAGACATATTGCAAGTGCCTGTGACCACCAGGGAAGTTGCTATCTCCAAGGTCCCTGCCAGGGCCTTCCATGTAATATGTGACAGCATGCTCTGGGGGCTTGCACAGAGCCTTGCTGTCTTGGTGCAGATGTAGATATGTTTGCTGGACAACAATAAGGAGCACCACAGGGCAGCTGAGGAGAGTAGTGAGAGGGGTCCTGGTCACTACAATGTATACCAGCAGCCAGCACTACACCTGCCTCCTGCTCATCCACAGCTCAGGGCTGTGAAGGAAGAACTAGTGGGGAGCCAGTGATCAGGGAGAGGCTTTCCACCTGAAATCCAGAAGACACAGAGGGTGCTGTAAGTGATGGCCTGTGAACCATAGCAGACATCATCACAATGCTAGGCCTGGGCCCCTATAGCCAACGAAACTCTAGCTCACCCTTAGCTCTGAGCCTAGTGGCCAGGGTCCGCTTCTCATCAGCACAGTCCCTTTGTCACAGGGATGACCTAGAAGTCGGTTGAGGAGCTTCTTTCTTCTTGCCTGTTGACCTTGCCTTGGTAGGTATCCATGTTCCTTACTCCTGACCTACTCCAAGCATCACTCCATGCACCTGTCCAAACTCTGGACACTCAGAGGCCTGGTGTTTGTTCTGATGAAGGCCTCTAGCAATACCGAGTAAGCAGAAAGCATCATGGTGAGAACAAGAAGTGACCACATGGCAAAAACTGCAGGGCAGCCAGCTCTTCCCCAGTAACCTGCTCTTGCAGAAGCTAATGGGTTCCATGAGAACTACACCAGTCCCTTCCATGGCTGGTTCTCCCACATCTGACTCCAGCAGGCTCTCCTCTTAAGCCCAGCACTTTAGCATTGCCACATTAGGGACCAAGCTTCCAGCAAATAGATCTTTGGGACCGTAGACATCATATGTAGCTCTCTGCCATAATCAGGCATCATCAAAGCTCTACGAACGCTGGGCGTGGTGGCGCACGCCTTTAGTCCCAGCACTTGGGAGGCAGAGGCAGGCAGATTTCTGAGTTTGAGGCCAGCCTGAAAAGCTCTACAAGCCTTTTCCAGAAGCAGAGAGGATGCTAGTGGGCCATGGTGTAGTATGGTGAGATGAACTTTGCTCAAACTTGGTTGATCAATAATCTCTAGTGGGTGCAGAACATGGTAGTGTACTGCTTTAATCCCAGCACTCTGGAGGCAGAAGCAGATGGGTCTCCATGGGTTTTAAGCCAGCCTGGTCTACATAGCAAATTCCAAGCCAGAGAGAGCTACACAGTGAGACCCTGTCTCAAATAAAAAGAAAAAAGAAAAAAAGAAAAAAAGAAAAAGGGAAAGGGAAAGGAAAAAAAAAACAACCACCAGTGGATATCAAAGAAGCAGCCTTGAATGCCTGAGTGCCTGCCACTGCGGAAGCTCTCATGGGAGTGACGAGCTTAGCTGAGAATCCTGAGTGTGTCATCCTAGCTCTAACTCCACATGAAGGGACTATGAAGGAACTAGCCTGTAAGTTACCTTATCTCAGCCAAGCATGGTGACAAATAAATTTGAATCTGAGACCAGTCCATGACCTGAGACTCTGTCTCAAAATTTTCCAGCTGGCCATTGTAGCACACATCTGTAATCTTAGCTCTGGGGAGTTAGAGACAAGAAGATCAGGAGCTCAGGGTCAGCATTGGGTAAATATCAAGTTCAAGGCTAGTCTGGTCTACATGAGACCTGTCTCAATAAACAGAGAAAAAGTAACTTTTTCTGTTTTGTAGTGCTGGGAATCAAACTCGGGGTCTCAAGCCTGCTTTCAAACACTGAGTTAAAGACCAGGCCTTCAGAGTCATTTCTCTTAAGTGTTGTGACACTGTGCTTGTCTCTAGTGCCTCTAGGCTCTGTCCTCAGCATGGATGACAGGGCATGGTTAAAAAAGGGAGAGAGAGAGGAAAGTCCTTTATCGCCCACAGCCATTCCTGGCTAGTTTAGAACAGAAATTAAAATCACAGTTGGCATTAATAAACTGTGTTCCCAGGCTTGCTGACTTGGTTTTATTTTACTGCATGTCGGTGTGTCTTTCCTTGTTTTTGACATTGTTGTGTCACCAAGTGTCTTCCAGAAAGTGACCACTCGATGAACCCAAAGGGTAGCCTAAGGACCTTCAACACTTGTCTGTGAGAGCCACTGGCACAAGTTTAGTGTGTGAATCCCTCAGCTTGCTGACACAGGCTTGGGCAGAGAGCACACTCTACCTAAAACTGGGGACAGCTGTTGAGTCTGTACAAAGTGGCTCTGGAAGTCACCTCAGGGAGAAGCAATGTTCCCATGAACTGAGTGTTTTCAATCTCTACTCTAGTGCCATCCACATTTAGTAATCTTCTCTGAAAGACTGTGTTCCATTTGTTAAGATTTTCTCCCAAGAACTTTGCTTTCCAGTGCTGTTGTATATACTACACTGCTCTTGTTTTCTGCTCATTGCAGAGATGAGACTGTCTCATCTGTAATCTGCTCATGTCCAGTGACTTCAGCAAACATTCCCTAGCTCACTGGAGCATCTCCATGAAGAAGTGTTATCTACAAAGTTAGGGTTTTTTTTTTTTCCATTTTGTCCAATCCTATCTTCTACTGTTTTTCTACCTCACAACATTAGTGAAGACCACAAACTATAAGTGCTGATGGTGCTGTCTCTTCACTCCTGATTAGGGAAGAATATTTCTTTTGGAGGTCTGGTGATGGCAAATGCTGTGGACTTGGTGTCCAGTGTTGATGTCCACTAGGTACTCAGTTGTCTGCACCTTATGAGTCACTGTTGTCAATTTATAATCTTCCTGGAAGATGTCTGTCATATGTCACACCCATAGGGACAGGGTGCCACTAAGCTTGCTGGCCCTTCTTCAGGATCTGCAGCACTTTATGTGGTACCATTCTCGTTTTTCTTATCCGAAGAAGGATCAGTTAAACATCTTCAGAGATGGCCTATACTCAGTTTGTTAATCCTTCCCTTTACAGTTTCTGTCAGGATTTCAAGCCAAACCTAAGGCTCACACACACTAGGCAAGCGCTCTGTCGCTGAATGTCAGCGCAGTCCCCATCTTGTTCATTTCTGTTCTTGTCTTTAGGGTTTCCTTGCTCTGCTTTCTTGGGGTTGGTCCCAAGCAGAACCCCTGAGGCTTCAGTGTTAAACCTCTCTCACTTTGTGGTTGACATTCACCAGTTTCCCTGTAGCCCAGTCTTCATAGCATCCCAGCAGCTTTGATGTATCATCTTTCATTACAGTTTAACTCTAATCATTTGTGACTGTCCGTCATAGCCTTTCATAAAAGACTTCTTCTCGTTTGTTTGTGTTTTGAGTCAGGGTTTCTCTGTGTAACCCTGGCTGTCTTGGAACTTGCTCTACAGACATCTGGCTGCCTCTGCTTCCCAGTGCTAGGATTAAAGGCATGCACCACTGCTGCCAGGCTAGGCTTCATTTTTTTAAATTTCAAGTCTTGACAGTATTTTCCTTTTTTTTTTTTTTTTAAGGTTTATTTACTTATTTCATGTATGTAAGTACACTGTTGCCGTCTTCAGACACAGCAGAAAAGAGCTTTGGAACCCATTACAGATGATTGTGAGCCACCATGTGGTGGCTGGGAACTGAACTCAGGACCTCTAGAAGAGCAGTCAGTGCTCTTAACAACTAAGCCATCTCTCCAGCACAGTATTTTCTTTTTAACATATTAGTTAAATGCTATTTCTTATAATAGCTGATGGAAATTGGAATTTGTGTCTCAGTTTGTGCTTTTTTATTTGTTTATTTATTTGTTTTTGAGACAAGGTCTCACTATGTAGTCTTGGATGGCCTAGAACTCACTATGTAGACCAGGTTGGCCTCGAACTCATAGAGTTCAAACTCACAGCCTGCCTCTGCTGGGACAGAGGAGTGAACCACCACACCCAGCCTTCAATTCTTGCCTTTTGATTGCTTTTCACCCTTTTGGCTAAGACCAATTATAACTTTTTCTGCTCACCTTTCCTTCTTCCTGATAGTCTTTAGCTTTTACACTAATTCCGATTTCCCTGTTGGTCTGAACTTTATAAATTGTGTTTCTGTTCTTTGGGAGCTACACCAGAAATGCTCATGTTTACTTAAACTATATTTAAAGTCTGGCTGTGGATATGGCTCCTTTGTTACAGGGCTTGCCTAGCATGCATGTGGCCCTGGGGTTGATCTTCAGCACTGCATAAACCAGGCATGGGGCTGCAATCCCAGCATTTAGGAGCTGGAGGCAAGATGATCATAAATTAAAGATCACCCTCTTCAGGCTGGAGGTTGCCTTGGGCTACCTGAGACCCTGTCTCAAAAGCTTAAAATAAGGCCTGGTGTGGCACATACCTTTAATCCCAGCATTGAGGAGGCCAAGTCAGGCAGATCTCTGTGAGCTCATGGCCAGCCTGGTCCACATAATAAGAACCTGTTTCAAAGAATTAAAATAAAAACAATATATTTAACTATATATATTTAAATATATTCAACTTACCTGATGTTATTTTTTAGCATTTAAGTGCTGTGATTTTTTTTTCTGATATCTACAAATCAGACATCACCATGCCTAATTTTATGCATTCGGTGTCATTTAGAGCTGGTGGTTCTCTGGGGACATATACTGCACTGCTGTCCTCTAAAAAGCAAATGCCTTCCTGTGAGTTTCCTGCTCTGTGCTTTAACTAGACTGACTTTCCCTCAGTCTCTGCTTACTGTCTCAGAAGACTAGATGGACAGAGCCTTGAAAAGACCCTCTGTTCTTGCCTTCACTTGCCCTTCAGATCGTGGTGTCGCCCTCTAAAGGCAGGCTGGCAGAAACTTTAGACTTTTGTTTTTACATTTTTTGCATTTTTACATTTTTTTTTCTTTTGTGTGCATGTGCCCTGATGACCAGGTGGAAACTGTAGAACAATCTAAATAAATTAGTTCTCTCCTTCCACCTATGTATCCTGGACACAGAGCGAAGGTCACCAGCCATGGCCGCAGGTGTCTTTACCTACTGAGCAATGCCCTTGGTCCAAGTTTGTTCTTATTTTTTATTTTTTATGCTATTTTTTTGTTGTTGTTTTTTTCAGACATGGTTTCTCTGTATAGGCCTGGCTGTCCTGGAACTCACTCTGTAGACTAGGTTGGCCTCGAACTCAGAAATCCGCCTGCCTCTGCCTCCCAAGTGCTGGGATTAAAGGCGTGTACCACCACCGCCTGGCTTTATGTTTGTTTTTAATTCATCATATAAGTGTATTTTTCTTTTTTTGAGATAGGGTCTTACTCTGTAGACCAGGCTGGCTTTGAGTTCACAGAGCCCTCTGCCTCCTGAGTGCTAGAACTAAAGACGTCTGCCACCATGCCTAGACTATATAAATAAATATGTATTTCTTTTTTCTTTTTTTTTTTTTTAAGACAGGGTTTCTCTGTGTAGCCCTCGCTGTCCTGGAACTCACTCAGTAGACCTGGAACTCACTCAGTAGACCAGGCTGGCCTTGAACTCAGAAATCTGCCTGCCTCTGCCTCCCAAATCCTGGGATTAAAGGCATTTGCCACCACTGCCCAGCTTAGAATATGTATTTCTAACACCACAGAGTACCTGTTTATTTTCCTTAATTTTCATGGCAAAATATACATCCATAAAGTTTTCCAGCCAGGCATGGTGGCACACACTGATCATCCCAGCACTCCAGGGACAGAGACAAGTGGATCTCTATGAGTTGGAGGCCAGCCTGGTCTACATAAGGAGTTCCAGGATGGGCAAAGCTGCATAGTGAGACCCTATTTTGAAAGGATAATGGGGGCTGGAGAGATGGTTCAGAGGTTAACAGCACTGTCTGCTCTTCGAAAGGTCCTGAGTTCAATTCCCAGCAACCATATGGTGATTCACAAACATCTATATAACCTCTTCTGGCCTGCAGGCATACATGCAGGTAGAACTCTGTATACATAATAAATAAAAAATTAATAATAATAAAGATTGCCATTCTAACCATTTGTAGGTATCTGATTCAATGGCATGAAACAAGTTGGGAGTGCTGTGCAACCAACACAGTTCACTTTTTCATCATCTCAGACAGAAACAAAGTAGCCAGTGGGAAGCTAGGATGCTCCCCTACAGCCCCTAGGAACTGCTGTGGAACTCTCCATTGCTATGGATTCAGTGACCCAAGGGCCTTGCATAAGTGAAGCCTGTTGTATTTACCCTTATGTGTATTGGTCCCAAGACTCTTTGCAGATGCCATAATCTGCAGTCACTAGACACCCTTGTAAATGTAGCCTTGTAAATAACATCATTGTATAAACACTATACTGTCATTAGGAAATCATGGTGGTACAGATGACCACCCTGGTAGGCACAATTGTGCAGCACAATAGATATGGAGAGCCCACACAACATTCATCAGACATCGGAGGACTTGATGCACCTATTTTGATTTCTGCAGCCCTCTGGATTTTTTTGTTTGTTTTTTTGTTTTTTGTTTTTCAAGACAGGATTTCTCTGTATAGCCCTGGCTGTCCTGGAACTCACTCTGTAGACCAGGCTGGCTTCAAACTCAGAAATCTGCCTGCCTCTGCCTCCCAAGTGCTGGGATTAAAGTCATGTGCCACCACTGCCTGGCTGCCCTCTGGAGTGCTTTCAGTATACATTTGGTTGAATCTGCAGCTGCAGGGCCTGTGGATATGGAGAGATGATTATTGTATACAGCACATTTCCAGGATTCATCCACATCCTGTCATGTGACAGGATCTCCTTCCTTTTTAAGATCGAGTAATACTCCGTGGCATATTTAGGCCATTTTCTGTGTTTATTGCTGTTGGTGGACACTTGTGTTGGCTCCCTCTTATGGGTACTGTGGGTACTGCTGCTCTGAATACGTGTTGTACACATGGCTGCTTCTGATTCCCTGGAGCACACACTAGGAACCTTTAATAGCTAGATCCCACAATTCTGTGTTTACCTTCTTGAGGAATGATCACACTTCATCCAGTGACCCCACTGTCTGTTCCCTGTTTTGTTTGTTTTATGTATATGAGTACACTGTAGCTCTCTTCAGACACACCAGAAGAGGGCATCAGATCCCATTACAGATGGTTGTCAGCCACCATGTGTTTGCTGGGAATTGAACTCAGAACCTCTGGAAGAGCAGTCAGTGTTCTTAACCACTGAGCCATCTCTTCAGCCCTGTTCCCTGGTTCTTAAACATTTGTCTTTGTTTATTTTGTAGCCCAGACTGGTCTCTAACTCATATCAATCATACCTCAGCTTTCCAAAGCTGGCAATACAGGTGTGGGCCACCACATGATGTTGAGTGTATTTTTGTGTATGTGGCAATTTGAATGTCTTCCTTGGGCAAATATCCTCTCAAGCCCTTTGTCCTTTTTAAATTGGGCAGTTCTTCTTTCATTGTTGAATTGTTGAAGTTTCTTTTATATTCTGGATGTCACTGCTGGATCAGATGTTCAATCTACAAATGTTTTCTGCACTGCGTGTGTATGTGTGTGTGTGTGTGAGAGAGAGAGAGAGAGAGACAGACAGACAGACAGACAGAGACAGAGAGAGACAGAGAAAGAGAGAGAAAGCTGTGTAAACATGTGTCAGTGTATTTGCATGTGTGCACATGATGTATATATATGTATGTGTATGTGCATGAATATGGGCATGAATGTTTGTGAGGGAGAGTGCACACATGGCTTTGTCTGGAAGGAGGCTGAGATGAGACAGGGTCCCACATATAGCTGATCCTGGCTTTGACCTTGCTATGTAACAGAATGACCTTGAAGTTTGAACCTTCCTGTTTCTACCTTGAAGTGGTAGAATTGCAGGGGTGGGCTAGCCGCAGTATTGAGGTTCTAACCCACCACTCTCTGTGTGCTGGGCCATGTCTCCAGCCCTCTCTTTCTTCTCTAGAAGGTGGCCTTTGATGCGTAAGAGCTTCTGATTTGGATGCAATGTGGTTTGTCTTTGCTTGGTGTCAGGTCAGGGGCATGAAGTTTCCCTGTCTCCTTCTGAGGACTTTATCATTTCTATAGCCTCATGTTCACTAAAGATTACTGAAGACTTGTAAGGAATCCTTCTGCACACAGACATCCTGTGTCTGCCCCCCACTGATGCACATGGTTGCCACCACTTTGTCTCTGTTGTCCCTCTCCTGACTTCTGCGTCCCTCTCACACAGAATTTTCGATTTTTGATAACTTCCTTGCTTCTTGGTACAGTGAAATGTTCCTGTCCCATTCATTTTCTGCATTTTGTCTCCACAAGCTGGAAGCAGCCACTCCTCCCCAAAGGTCTGACTCCTCTCCTCACAGCAGACACTTGAAAGCTGGCAGGCAGAGAGGCTTTCAGCTGCAGGAGTTTGTCTTGTTTCCAGGCCTCAGCAGTGGGCAGAGTGATGAGAGACATCTTTGTTTAAAATGCAGTTCAGGGCTAGGGAAGTAGCTCCCTCTGGTAGAGTGCTTGCCTAACACAGCATGAAATCCTGGATGCCCAGAATCACATGGCCCAGACTTGGTGGTGCTCACCTGTCATCTGGAACTGGAAAGAAAAAGACAGGAGGTAAGAAATTCAAAGTAGGGGCCAGCCTGGGCTACATGGTACCTGTCTACAAAATTTTAAAATAGTCAGGATGGTGGTGCAATTCTTTAATCCCAACACCCAGGGGGGAGAGTCAAGTAGATCTCTCTGAATTCAAGGCCAGCCTGATTCAGATACTGAGTTCCAGACCTGTCAGAGCTACATAGTGAGAGATCCTGTCTCAAAAGAACAAAATTACTTAAATAAATAAAAACATTGTACATCAATTCAAATTTTCCATTCAGATTTGGACATTTATAACATCCTTAATTTAATTCATATTCTCTCCCACTTAGCTCCAAACCCCAGTACCCCTACCATCAGCAAAATTAGCCATAGTCAAGGCTATAGAAATGTCGAGGCAGGTTCTCTGGCAGAGGACCTGGGCTTAATTCTTGGTATCCACATGGCAGCACACAACCATCTGTAACTTCAGTCTCAGGGCACCTGACACCTGCATCTGGCATGAATGTAGTGCCCAGACACACAGGCAGGAAAAGCATCTATATACATAAATGAATTTAAATCCTTAATACTGAGGAAAAAATAGGATTAAGCAAGATGGCACAGTGGGCAAAGATGCTTTCAGGCAAGCCAGACAACCTTGACCCCCAGTACCCACAGAAAAGAACACAAACCCCCATAAGCTGCCCTCTGACCTCCACACTAGTTCTATGGCATGTGTACTTGTATGTGCACTCTCTGTATCTCTGTTTCTGTCTGCCTCTGTCTGTCTGTCTGTCTGTCTCTCTCTCTCTCATACACACACACACACACACACATCATTAAAAAGTTTCAGTATGACAGGATAACACAATCATCAACACTGATATTTGTGGGTATTGGTGTGTGTGTGTATGTGTGTGTGTGTGTGTGATGGGAGGAAGGGTACACAGTAGCACATATGAATGTCAGAGAATAAAAACCTTAAGTGTTGATCCTCACCTTCCACCCTGAGACAAGTCCCTCTGTTGTTCACCAGGGAAGCTGAGCTGGCTGGGAATTCCACCTCTACTGATTATCTAGCAACAGGAGTACTGGGAAGCACATCCTATCGTGACATGAGTTTTAGGGATTCCTAGCAGATCCTCTCAAGTGTTTATCCACCAAGCCATCGCTTCAGCCCTTCTGGGTGTCATTTTATGATTAATATGAATGTGATATATGTATGTGGACACCTGTGCCACCGTGGAAAGTCACAGGACAACATTGTGGAGTTGGTTTTCTCCTTGTACCTGGGTTTCAGGGATCAAATTCAATTTGCCATGATTGTATAACACATGCTTTTCCCCATCTCCCCCGCCATGGCATTTCAAAGCTTTTCACCTGTCACTTACTGCCTTAGTGATGAATTGTGTCTGGCCTCTCAAAATATCTTTCTCCATTCGCTGGTCATTTTCTTCAGTTCTTTGGGGACTGATTTTAAAGTTTAATTTTGTTTGTAACTAAATACAATGTTTGCACTGTTCCTTAACTGTATCTGTAAAACAAGGTGTGCTGCAGGCCCCAGGATTCTGGGCTGGTGGGAACAAAGGTTGATACCAATTGACAAAGGAGACAACTCTGAGTGTGTGAGAGGGGCAGTGGGGCAGCCTTACCTGCGGGTGTCACTCCTTCACAGGTGACCAGATGGCACAGAAGGATCATCCCCAGCCTCATCATCATGCCATACCACAAGGACAGAGTTGGGACCTGTTCCCGTTTAAGCCCCATCTATCTACCAGGGGGCCTCATTCCCACTGGGTCCCTTAGGCACTCTTCATGAGAGAGAGCTCGCCCTTCCCTGATAGACCCAGAAGAAACCAGGAAAGATTCTGGGATATGTGCACCCCAGCACTCCCTGGTCATGTATCTGCAGCTCTGTGCCCAAGTTGGGGCTGGTCGCTGCCTCTCTGTAAACAGTACCCTCAAGGCCCAACAGCAAGCCAAAGGCATGCTCAGGCACTTCAGTGTACGAGTCATTCATACAGGTATCTTCAGCTGCTGCCAGGTGGGTCCTGAATGCCCATCCCCTTAGGTGGGAGGCACCCTGACAGGTTGGCAAGAACCAGTGTGTCCCTGGATGGTGGTCCCTGGATGGTGGTAGGCATGTGTGCTCTGAGTTTCTGTCCATGGGAGCAGTGGCCACAAGTCATCCTCCATCCCTATCTAGACACCTGCACACAGGCTGCATATCAGGAAAGTCACTACAGCCTGGGTCAGTATTTTTACAGAATTCCAACTAGGCCAGAGTGACCAAGGTAGTGGCTCCCATGGCTACTGGTTTGGAGAATTTACTCTGGCCCTTGAGGGGCTTCTGGGATGAACCAAGAGAACATGGCTCTTGGGGTCAAAGACTACAGGTTCTCAGGGCCTGAAGGACCTCGGGGACACACACCTGTTGAATATGTATACTGGAGCACTCTTCCCACCTGTGGAGGAGGGAAGATGGGGAGCTTCTCCTGGCTCGCAGATGTAAGGGGCCTGATCCTGCTGGTCTGGAACTGGGTTCTTGCATACTCCCTAGAGAGCAGTAAGGAAGCTCCTCCAAGCAATGGTATTTGTTTTGGACCCTGGACTTGGAAGCCTTCTATGAGAGCAGTAGTCTGAACCCCTCAGGTGGCCATTACCAGGTTCCCTACCCACCTCCCTGGCTCAGCAGGACAGAGCTCAGCCCCACTTTCCCAGACTTGGGCAGACTAGCTCACCTGGCTGGGGAGGGACCAGCCAGAACCGGTTCCTCTCCTCCTGGAGCTTGGTTTGTGTTTCTGGACTTGGCAGTCTCCTATAGCGCTGAAAGTATTCAGGATGAGAAGCACTCTTCAGGCTCCTGGAGCTCCTGCCCCCTCAGGGATGTACACTGGCCTGCTAGCTTCACTGGCCTGCTAGCTTCACTGCCCCACAGGGACAGGCTTCCTCCATGGCACTTTGGTGCAGTGAGGAAGTGTGTTCCCAACCTTTTCCTTCAGTGTTGAGCTCCAGGGGCGACAGGAACCACGTCTGTCCGCTGCCTCTCTTTGTCTGAGCTCTGCTGGGCAAGTGTTTTAAAGACCCCAGGATGTCCGGGACGCCTGGGGAGGCATTTTAATGAGCTTTTCAGAACCACTGGCTGCTGTTTTTTCTTGAGAAAACAGGAAGTTGGGTAGCTGGGAGGAAACCCCTACTCAATCCAGAGCCGCGTGCAGGCAACAGCCTGCTGTCTGGATCTGCCCAGTGATCTTCAGACTTGAAGACGTCCCTCAGCACCTATGCATGGACAGTGTGTAGAGACACAGAACAAGCCCACAGCCTGCCTGAGCAGAAAGATAAGGACAGGTTCTGAGAGGTAACTTGGGGGCAATGTTGCAACCAGATCAGGAACCAGCAAATATCCAGGCCAGAAGGGGCAGCAGCTGGCTGTCCTGGGACAGAGAATAGGCATGGTGCAAGAGCAAGGCAGAGAGCAGCATGAGGACTTTGGTTACAGATGCTGCAGATGGGAACATTGTGAGGGGCTCTTGGGGGACCGTCTTGGAGGGACCATTCTTACAAGTGAGGCAGAACGTGGAGAAGAGGCTCATAGGCTGATTGGTTCTCGTCCAACTGCCCCGCTGTGGCTCTCTTCAGTCCCATCCCTGATACGGTGCCCAGCCTTGGTGGGCTGGTGCTCTGGTCAGGGAGTGGAGCCCACCAGAAACACACTAGAAGAGGGACACATAGACTCAAGTGACTGAGATCAGGACTCGTTAGTGGAAGAAACAGCCTTTTAAAAGTATTCATTGGTGTTCACAGAGACTCACAGGCCAATGGTAAGAGTCTAGTGAGTAGGATCAAAGTCATTGAGAAGCAGCCATGAAGATGCTGGGCAGAGAGGGCAAGCAGACCTTGCTTTGCACAAGTGCATCTTCTATAGATGGCTCTTATGTTCAGGCTACAGTCCAGAGGCCTGTATGCAAGCCTACTTCTGGGTCTAGAAACCTAAGAGACTCTCGGGGCTTGGAGGATCGGGGCTCTAGACCACAAGGCTGTGTCTCAGTATGTGCACCAGAGCATTGTTCCCAGCTCTGCACAGGCCTTGGGCTACATTCTCACTGCCCTTCTCAGGAACCCTTCATCTGCAGCATTCCCAGCCAACCTGGGAGCTTGACCGGAGCAGGCAGCTTGGAATGCCATGGACATCACATACTTAAACACGTGCACCAGCTACCCTGATACTCTGCCCCAGTGGCCAGTGAAGAGCCTGGGAAAGCGTCTCAAGGAGAAGCAAAAGAGACTTTGTATAGGGGCTGTCTTCAAAATGACTGCAGACCCCTGCTGTGACCACACACACACACACACACACACACACACACACAGAGCTTCAGCCATAGAGGAACAGTACATACAAGTCTTGCCTAAGCAGATTCCCAGAACCCCTAGAAGTATGTGCCTTCCATCTTGAACTTGTCCCACAAGACCCTGACTCAATCCTTGGATTGGTGAGAGCTGGCCATCTTCCTGCAGAGTTTCCACTAATGCAATCTTCTCTTTTTCTTCCTTCAGCTATTTTGATGCTCTTCTCAAAGGGGGAAAGCCTCTTTTGACAGGTAATATTCCCAGAGCAATATTCCCTGGCTGGTGCAAGAGGTTCAAGAGGAGCTGAGCAGTGATGATTGTAAAACTGGGGTTTGTTACCACATTGCTATTGCTAGGAGTGTCTGTATGGGGGAGCCCTGGATTAGAGGAGACACAACCTGGAGCCAGGGGGAGCTGGACATGAGAGAGTGTCTCCTGGGGAAGTCACAGCCTTGGAAGCTGGACTCTGAGTGACAGTGTGTGTGTGGGGGGGGGGGGAGTAGAGGCCAAAACTGTCCATTAGCAATGACTATTAGAGAGACATTCCCAGTACTGTCCACCATGAGAAAATATTTTATCAAAGAAATTTGAGTTAAAAAAAAAAAGCTAAACATGAACCTCTGAAATGGCTGGGCGTAATATCTATTTTTACTGTCCCTTTGGTCCCCTGACCCGTGATTAGGGAATGGACTGTGGCCCTGTGAGGGTGTGTTTTGAAAGAGTGACGTCAAGTCTTCGGAAGTGTGTGTCCCAAGAGGCCAGTGACTCTACCACCTCAGGGAGCTTTCAGTCAGAGCCAGCAGAGGGCTTTCCTCACCGCGAAAAGGAGCCAGTCAGTCGGTGAAACAGGCTTTAAGGGTCCAACCAGGCACTTTGAACAAGAGGGGATCCTCAATGGAGGATGCCAGAGAGAATATGTTCCCTGGCCCAGCCTCCACACATTGGTATCACAGACTTCTGCCAGCTCTAACTGCTACCCCGTAGAGGACCTAAGGTCCCTCTTGTCAGCGCCTATCCTGACACAAGAAGCAGAGCCAAGTTAGGAGTATCACCAACCAGGGGTGCAGGAGAAACCTAACCCAAATCATCCTGAGGGGTCTGCAGGGCAGGGAACAGCCGAGAAGAGGCTAAGGCCCCACCAGTGCAAGGTCTAGAGAGTGTAAGGCATAGATCAGGTTTCCTGAGAGTTAGGACCTGGACTCCCCCAGGCTCAGGGTGCAGATGGAGCAATGGCTTCAGCACTTTTAAAAGCCCTGGGTCTCAGAGACCAACCTCACTTCTTACCAGGTAGCCCCCAGGAGACTAGACCTGGGCTCTGCTGGTGAAAGACCTGACTTCTGGTGGCACAGAGCAGGCCCCAGCCACTTTAGGAAGGCTCTTGGCACTATCGGGCCCATGTGGCAGCTATTCCTCTCCCTTTAACTGAAGAAATTGTTCCTGTGTCCCACTGCCACCCCAAAACCTCAGCCTTCACGAGATGGGGCAGCCCTTCCTGAATCTTAGTCCTGCCCCTACAATGAATGTCATGAGCAGTCCCTAGAGACTACTCTAAGTTTTGTTTTGTTTTTGTTTGTTTGTTTGTTTTTGTTTTTTGTT
Source organism: Mastomys coucha (assembly GCF_008632895.1). Classification (NCBI taxonomy): domain Eukaryota; kingdom Metazoa; phylum Chordata; class Mammalia; order Rodentia; family Muridae; genus Mastomys; species Mastomys coucha. The sequence goes on from NW_022196897.1 coordinate 12,751,559, forward strand.
TTTTGTTTTTTGAGACAGGGTTTCTCTGTGTAGCCCTGGCTGTCCTGGAACTCACTCTGTAGACCAGGCCGGCCTCAAACTTAGAAATCCACCTGCCTCTGCCTCCCAAGTGCGCCACTACTGGATCCTTCATGAATTGTCTAGGCTGAGGGAGCCTTTGAGCACATCTGGGAGGGGTGTACTGCCCCTGGAGGGTTGGGACAATTGGGCCACCCTGACAACATGCTACCCACTATGGAGCCAGTTATAACATCACCCTCAGAAGTGAAGAAACAGGGAAGAGAAACAAACCACAGCTAGGAGGGTTCTTTCTGAGAAAACACTGGCCACCTGGACCCAGTGACCTCTCCCAGGACTCACCCGTGGTCACCCAGAACCATTACACTACTGTGCTATCATCCTCGGGTTGAAGTAAGAGTCAGTGGGCACTTGGGAGACATAGCCAGGCAGATCTCTGTGAGTTCAAGGCTAACCTGATCTACATAGTGAGTTCCAGGACAGCTAAGACTACAAAGAAAGACCCTATCTGAAGACAACAGCAGCAAGATTCAGTAGGCAGGGGAGGAGAGACAGTGCAGGGGTTAAGAGCACTGGTTGCTCTTCCAGAGGATCCAGGTTCAATACCTAGCACCCTTATGGTGACTGACTCAAAACCATATGTAACTCCAAAGCCAAGGAACCTGATACCCTCCTCTGATCTCTGTGGGCACCAGGCACATGAGATACAAAGATATATATGCAGGCGAAACATCTATACACATAAAAGTTAAAACAAAAATGAAAAGAGGATAGGCATCAAGCAGAAGACCCTATCAGTACCCTAAATAATGTCCACTGGCCAGACATGTCAAAAGCCAGCCTCTAAGTCCCCACTCCCACTAGGATCTAGACACTGGGAAGGAAAGGGAGTTTGGGGCCCCTTAGAGCCCTTTACCAGGAAAATCTGCCCTCAATGTTTCCCTCATCCTCGGTGTGGCCAAACTACTGAGATCCCAGAATCCAAGAGAGCTTGCCCAACACATAAGGCCCATTGCCCTCATTGGCTGGCTGAGCCCAGTCTCCAGACAGGAAAGGAGGAATCCCCTGAGGCTGAAAATAAAGCAGTGCAGTTGATAGGGGGATAGGAAGAAAGGCGCCAGGCAGTTTAGAAATGGGTCTGGGAGAGTGCTGAGGGTAACAAGGCCAGGCCTGCTGTGCCCTGTTACTGTGGCACATTGGGGCACATCCTGACCAGCAGAAACACCAGGATAGACACCAGACACAGGCAGACACACACAGTCCTCTTCTACCTGCACAGGGCCCCGGTTAAGTCTTGAAAAGACACAGACCACTGACCTGTCCACCTGGGGTCTCTCCAACCCTCCCGCTGACCTGTCCACCTGGGGTCTCTCCAAACCCTCCCAAGTCAGTCCTGTCCAGGAAATGTCCATGACCACTTTTATTCTGTTTTGTTGTTGTTGTTGTTTTGGGGTTTTTTGTTTTTGTTTTTGTTTTTTGACACAGGGTTTCTCTGTGTAGTCCTGGCTGCCTGGAACTCACTCTGTAGACCAGCCTGACCTCAAACTCAAGAAATCTGCCTGCCTCTGCCTCCCAAGTGCTGGGATTAAAGGTGTGTGCCGCCACTGCCCAGTGTCCATGGCCACTTTAAAGAGAGCAGGAGAGCCTTTCTAAGACCCCAGGATATAGATTTGTAACTAGGTGAAGGAGAGGCCCCTGTTGGTCACGTGTCCGCCACACTGACAATCTCTATACTAGGTCTCACACCTGCTCAGCTCGGGCAGTGGGGAGTCCTGGAGTGGTCCAAGTGGTTGCCTTAGGTCGAATTCCTGTGAATCAGTGTGCTGCTTCTGATAGTTTGATGCCACTGCCCCCTCACAATCCTCACCCATTCTTGGTGGGTCTCTCTTTGGTCCCCTACTTCAAGTCCTGAGACCCCTGCCCGCATAACTGCCTGGCAAGGGATTGTTTGGGATCTACCACCTCCTGCGGGTGGTGGCCCTGGTGGGGGGCTACCCTCTGACCCATAATGGGCAGTGCCCAACCCGTGGAAGGCAGGGCAGCCTGCAACACGTACCCCTACGACTGGGGCGGGAAGGCAGTGGCGGCCGTTTGCTTTTGAATCCCCGCCGGCGCCCTGAGTGGCCCTTTCAAAGGCAGTGACGGGGGCGGGGGCCGTTCCCAGGCGCGCCCCGCCCGCCCTGCGCCCCTCCTCCCGCTTTCCCACGCCTGCCCGTCCGGCGCGTTCTCACGGCTGCTGCCCATCCCCCGTCTGGGAACCTCCTGCTCTGTGCGAGGACTAGGGGATGGGGGGCGGGGGTGGCGCCCGGGAACACCGGGGAGAAGTGAGTCGGGACCTGTGGGGAGAAGGGCACCCCGGGGCGTGGGGAAAGCAGCCTACAGCACCAGCGAGAAGGGCACCCTAGAATCTTGGGAGATGGAAGAGAAGGAGGACCTGCGGGGGGGCCAGAGTCCAGAGAGAATGGCGCCCCAGGGGCTGGGGCGGGGCCTCAAGAAGTGGGGGGTGGGTATTTCGTTTGTGAACTGGGTGGAGAGGGGGAGCCCCTGCCAGGCCTGGGAGGAGGCGTCCTGTGTGGCCCAGACCCTGTTTTATTTCTCTGACAAGAGTGGCCCAGGGCAGCAGAGGCGCAGTCCCACCTATAGAGGCCCCAGTCTCCACCTACACTCACTGTCTTGCGCCTGAGCTGACCACTGACTAGGATGGGGCTCCTAAAGCCTGGCCGGTCAGTTTTAGCAAATGCAAATTTCTTCTAGATAAGAATTCCTGAAAACAAAGTTTCCCCCAGGGCTGGAGATGTAGCTTAGTTGGTGGAGTGCTTTCCTAACGTGCTGAAAGCCCAGCCTCAGTAAGATCGATCCTCCCCCTCACCCAAGAACTGCATAAACCCCATCTCTGGAATCCCTGAACAGGAGGATCAAAAGTTCAAGGGTACCCTCAACTAAATAGCAAGGGCCAACCAGGGCTACCTTAGACCCTGGTTTTTGTTTTTCTTTTCTTTAAGGTAGTTCACACTTTACTTGGATTTGTTTGTAAGGGACGGTGTTTTGCTCTTGAAGGGAGCTGAGAACCTGTGGGCTATATATGGCCCACATTGTCCTGCCGTGGGTCTTACCTAGCCACCTTACAACTTGATCCACAGAGGGACTGAAGCACCCATGAAGTGTACTGAACTTTAGGTTCACATGCTGATGAACAGACAAGGTGGGCCACCAGCTTTCAAACCTACGAGTCAGAAGGCCCATACTGGAAGACCCTGGCTCCCACGACTTAGGCCTAAGAACCCAGAGAAGACTGAGGAAAGGGTCCCACCACAGGGCCATAGCCACAGGGTCTGCTTTCCAGTGAGGTAAGCAGGACTGGGCCTAATGAGCCCCCTGCTGGGAATCAACTTTAATTCTGCAGGCAGGTGCAGACAGGGTCAAGAGAGGAGGTCAGACTCTGATGCTGGCCTCCCCTGGGGAGTGTAGGATGTAGTACACCTGCAGTCACATGGACTTCCATATGCAGCCCTGACATGCACTCCCATGCAGACACTCAAGCTGTGTGTGTTGTTCAGCAGTCAAGTGCTTGCCCCAGCATATGCTTGAGATCCCAGTTTCCATCTCAGCACTAAGAGAAAGGGAAGAGTGACCCCGGGTCACTAGTTCTTCTGAGATTCTGAAGCACCCTTACCCTTCACCCCATTCACCCTTCCTTCCTGGGAGACACACCGGTGTTCCCTTCTTGACAGTCCTTACAGCCCCACAGTCTGAGTACCAAAGTACCAGCTGAGCCCAGCTGTCCCTGACCCGAGGGGACCCTCACCAGGAAGACAGTCCCAGGCACATCCCCACGGCCCATCCCCCACTTGTCGGTGGAGACATTGTCCCAGTTGCACAAAAGGACTGGGCAGCGGGTAGGTGGGGGAGGGGTCAGACCCGTGGGAACTGCCCTTCCTCAGCCTGGGGGCAGGACAGGGGCCAGAGGGCAAAGCCCTTGCCAAGGGCTGCCATCTTCACCGGCTCCAAACACTCATGCCGTAGGAGTGAGCCCCCCAGTAGAGGGCATAGCTTACCACATAAGAAGAGCATGACATTATGACTGGACTTAAGACAAATCCTTCATACACATAAGCAGACCTCTCCATAGCCCCAGGGTCCTGGGACCCAGACCCTTCTGCCTATCCTTTAGCCTGATGCCAGCAGAAAATCAGAGTCATGCTGTTAAGTTCCCAAGTGTGTTTGTCAAATATGGCTCGTCAATCAACTCATTTCTCTTAAGAGAGAGTATGAGCAGGTGACTCTCAGATCACATTAGGGCCCTGAGTCAGCTCAGGACCCAAAAAAAATGTTCCCAGGATATCCTGGGAAAGAGAGGTGTGAAGCAGAGCCAGACCATGGCAGGCTAGCACTTCACTGCTTTTTCCTGGGCCCTGTCCCGCCCTGTCTAGCAAGGTGTCAGGCCATCTGTCTGGAAAGTCCCTAAGAACATGTCAGAGGGGCAAGTAAGGCTACAATCAAAACCTGTACGACTTGGAAGCTGACACAGGTGCCCCTCGCCCAGCAGCCATACCGTCTCCCTTGCCAGGGTGGGTGTGTCCAGGTATTGCATCTGCTATTGACTTCCTGCCAGACAGTGGGGTGTGATGTGCTCACTTCCTCTCCGTTCCTTTATGCTTTGCTATTCCCAGATCGTGGGAAATGGACAGAAGTGGCCTGCCACTCTGGAGTTGTGTGCTCAGTGTCCAAGTTCCAAGTTTCTCCTGGGTGGGGGTTAGGAGCGAGAGGCTTCCAAGCCAAGGCTGAGTCTGAGTCTGGGCCTGCCAGTGGAGTGGGGATAGTGGGGATGCTCAGGCCAGGTGTCCCTCAGACAGACTTCTCCCAGCCCCTTTGTGAGGCCTAGGTCCAGCTGGAGGCAGGGCACAGGAGAAGACAGGACTTGATTAGAGCTCCTGAAACCTTACCAGCTGGCAGGGGAAGCGCTGGCCATCAGGTCTGACCAAGTTGGTATGCACCAGCCCCTTTGTTCAGAGGCAAAAGGTCCTAAGAAGATCCCCTGATTTCTGGGTCCCTCACCCTATCCCCTAGACTTGGGGAGAAACCCCTTACAGGCCATCAGGTCACTCAGCTGGGAGATGGGGCATGGACCTCATAGCTGTGCCAGGTACCTGCTGGGCAAGGAGAACAGGCTGTGGGAATCACCGGGGCGGCCTGCCTGTGGGTGGCAAGCTCCGGTCACCTCTGCCTACCCCCACGGATGCCTGGATCAGTTCCCATTAGCAAAGGCTCCCTACCTAACAGGTCACCACTTGCTGCTCTGCACCTTGGGGCACATGGTTCCCAATCCAATTCTGGAAGGACCAGGGCTCATGCCCCACTCCTTCCTCAGTCCCCCACTCGATGAGGCATGGGACCTCAGGAATGCCTAAGGCTGGAGGGCATTTGAGAGGCTAATGGGCTCTTCAGGTTTGGATTCTGTTACCTTTGGCCTAGGGAAGGCCTGGTGGACTCTGGGAAAAAGAACAGAGCCAACTAAAGCTACCTTTCCAGCCCTGTTCCTGTACCTATTGCCCTGGCTTAAGGCCTTTTCCTGAACTTGCTCCCTATGCTTGCCATATCTGTGTGCCATCTACTTCTGGGGGACACAGGGTAAGCATACCTGTAGGTTCTGTCTCTGAACAAAGGGGCTGGTGCATACCAACTTGGTCAGACCTGATGGCCAGCGCTTCCCCTGCCAGCTGGTAAGGTTTCAGGAGCTCTAATCAAGTCCTGTCTTCTCCTGTGCCCTGCCTCCAGCTGGACCTAGGCCTCACAAAGGGGCTGAGAGAAGTCTGTCTGAGGGACACCTGGCCTGAGCATCCCCACTATCCCCACTCCACTGGCAGGCCCAGACACAACCCTTGCTTATGGCCCATATACCAAGTAGGCATAAGGACAAGTGGTCACCCAGGCATACATTTTCTTGGGGCAGTACAGGACAACTATTGTGATTGTGACAGCTGATCAACTCTGGATCCTTCAGCTATGGTCACCCTTATGACATCAGCTAACAGTAGGCCTACTCATGGTATGACCCTAGTACTCTGGAAACTGATCCCCACCCAACAAATCTCTGCTTCAGTTGTAGGAGCAGGTAGATGATGCCCCAGATGGAGCTACAGGGTAGCCCTGTGTGTTTCAGGTTCTCTTTGCATACCCTGGAGGCCAGAGGAGAGGTTGTGACTGCTTGAAGGATCAGTGTACACCTCCCAGGTGCCATCTTGGGACACGCCTGAGTGAGCTCTTTTCCCCATTCTTGCCAGGTTTGCAGAAAGCGAAGTCTGCACTGACATCTGGCTGTGGCTCCATAAGCCCACCAGTACCCAGCTGGTGGCCAGCTCAACAAGGCAGCTTTGCCCATGGGGCTCAAGGCTTACCAGCAACACTCACAGGCAGAAGTACCCTGAGTCAAGGTACCAGGTACCTTGGTACATCACGGCTGCCAAGAGGAGAATCAGGCACACAGGGATTCCTGGGACAGACCAGCGGGGAGTTTTCCCAATTTCTCCTG
>NW_022196897.1:12758115-12786446 GCF_008632895.1 Mastomys coucha
TCCTGGGCCCTCCCACACCCTCTAGGTATTCTTCCTGTCAGGCTGGCCTAAGGCATGCACACAGCTGTGCTGATCTAGGTTCAGGCCTTTGCTCAGCCTGAACACCCCCACCCCAACCCACCCCTGCAGGATCCAGTGACATCCCAAAGTTTGAAGCTCCTGGCTTCACACCAGTGGAGAGGCATTGTAACAAAGATCCTGGTGTGGGGCCTTGGGAAGTTTGAGAGAGCCAGCTGCTACAAACCTCCTCTCTGCAGAAGGGAGGCTGTTGGGCTCGCAGGTGCCGCTCAATATTAGGCTAAATTCTTCCAGAATGGTCACTATCTTAATGGCCTAATGTGTACTTGGCCATGATGGCCCTAGTGGCTGGTCTTCCTATGGGCTGCAAGCCTGAAGGTGGAGGGCGGGTGCTGTGAACAGTGCAGAACTGGCTTTTCCAGACCAGGCAGGGGCAGGGTTCCCTGGGCCCCACAAGGGTGACAGCAAGGCCCAAGAGCGGGCAACGGCCGTGGGAAAACCAGCACTCATGGTTCCCGAAGGTGGGGCCAGGTCCTTGTGGACAGCACCAGGCGTTTGCATGGTGGTGACTCAGCATGAGCCGGTTGCCTCACCCAGACTGCACACAGATCCTAGGAGGGCTAAGGAGCACAGAGGACATGCAGCCTCTAACTCTACTGATGCCCCACCTACAGAAGGACATGCTAAAGCAGAACAGGGACCTCTGTGGTGGTAAAGACTCCAGTGGCCACCAGTCCTCCAGCCTTCCCCAGCCTAGCCTAGGCAGTGGCTTCAGGCAGACCCATGGCTCTCAACTTGAACACCTGCTCCAAGGTACTCAGAGCTGTACCCAGAGACCAGGTTGGGTGAAGTGATGGGGACAAAGGAGGTGCCCTCCATGAGTAAGGGGCTTCATGGTGGGAAATCTGGAAGCTGGAGCAAAGGCAGGCAGGTCCTAGCTCCCTACCAGCCCCAGCCCAGGCCCCTGGCCAGCGGGGGCTGCAGAGCTGAAGTGGTGGCTAAGCCACAGGTAATGCAACCTTGTGGTGTCGAAAGGCCCGTGGGAAAAGGATGTGTGGGTGGGGCAGGTGCCGCCCAGTATGGCACACCCTGAGGCTCCAAATGTGTTCTTCCAGGACACCTGCCTGGCTCACCCAAAGCCCCCAAGAGGGGCGGGGGCATAGCATGATCACTAGAGAGCTAGCTGTCAGTAACCTCCCTGCCCTCCTTTGTGACTCAGGGACCCTACCTCCTTTCAGTTGCTCTGACACCCAAAAGTACATACTTCCATAGACACACACATGACTGCCTAGGACTCCTCCCCAGCTTGTCCTGAAACTCAAACTCACTTGTGTAGGTAGCCACCAACTGGAGGTCATGAGAAGGGTCACCTGGGATTAAGTCCCCCCTTCTTTGCCCTGGTCAATGGCAGTAGTCAGGGTAACAGATTTGGAGTTGGGGTACAGCAAGGAAGTCCTAACAGGCCTTAGCTGGACCCTCAGATGCCCTAGACCACCACATATCCAAGATGCCCAAAAAGATCCAGAGTGGGGTTTGTTCCTCACCCACCAAGGACTTGAGGGCTGCAGCAGAACCCTGGGGCTTTAGCAGCTATCCCGGAAGTTATAAATACAGACAGCAGCCAGAGGATCCAGGGAAACCTGCTGCTCTTCACAGTGACCCTTCATCTCACACATGAGCCTGGCTGTCCAGGAGGGTGCAGGCCTGGCTGTTCCCTAAAGGGTCTGGGTCTAGAGGTGATCTAGGCAGTTTCCAAGGTCTTGGGGCCAGACAGTCCGTAGGCTGGAGACAGGCCCTGTGCCCTAAACTTAAATGAGAAGTGACAGGCCTGTGTGCAAATCAACCCACAGAAATAGAGGGCATGGTTGGTTTAAGCACAGAAGAGAAGAGTGCTGAGTGCCCCAGCTTCTTGGTCTGCAGGGTCAACTGCATGGGGAATAGGCCACAGGGCTACAACCCTTACCTTATGCACCATTCTTCACATGCTTACTGGTGAAGAAACTCTCAACTAAAACTACGTGGGTTTGGAGTTGGGGTACAGCAAGGAAGTGCTAAGCATTACTCGACACCCTCTTGGCTGCCCAGGCCTGCAACAGTGACCAGTACCTTTTTTGTTTGTTTTGTTTTTCGAGACAGGGTTTCTCTGTGTAGCCCTGGCTGTCCTGGAGCTACTTTGTAGACCAGGCTGGCCTTGAACTCAGAAATCGGCCTGTGTTAAGATCTCCTTCTCTGCAGATCTTAAGGTACTGGTCAGCCGGGCGGTGGTGGCGCACACCTTTAATCCCAGCGCTTGGGAGGCAGAGGCAGGCAGATTTCTGAGTTTGAGGCCAACCTGGTCTACAGAGTGAGCTCCAGGGCAGCCAGGGCTACACAGAGAAACCCTGTCTCGAAAAAACAACAACAAAAAATCTCCAGAGTTGATGGAGCAACTGATACAGCTCAGTGATGATCAGGGGACTGGAGCAGAACAGGTAACGGGATCCCTGAAGCAGATGGGAGTCTGGGGGTCCTTCAGAGGTCGATCTCAAGAGTGGCTGGGAGGTGCTCTAACCCTGAACTTCCTGGGTACTGACATGTAGAAGGATGGTAAGCATGGAGGCCCAGTGACCTGTTCCTCATGCAGTTGACCCTGGTTTAGGAAGCTGGGACACTCAGAATCCCTTTGGAGTCAAGTCAACCATCCCTTCTATTTCTCTGGGTCCGCAGACTGCTGGATGCATTGCACGCTACCAGCTGCCTGGCACAGTGACACAGGCCAGTCAGGTGCTTTAAGTTCAGGGCACAGAGCCTGTCCCCCATTGCAGTGGGCAGATATACAAACCCTTCAGTCTGTGTAAGTTAGCTCTCAGTTCTCCATAAGTTGCCTGGGAGTAGGTGGACTGAAACTCTCCCCTCTTGGGGTCACAAGTTGCGGCTTGGCAGGTAGCCTCGAGTGGAGACCTCTGTCTTGCATTTCCTTGCAAGATGGCAACTAGACAGATTAGCTGATGTCACAGAAGTCTGCAGAGTAAAAGTGGAGCTCCACAGGCTGGATGGGGGGCAGGTAAGCCAGACAGAGGTCATGGCTTCCTAGGACTTCACTGCACCCATTCATGTCCTACCTATACTTGATCTGGGACCTTCTGTAAAGAAATGTTTGACAAACAAAGGAAAAGGTCACAGGAGTGGACAGGCTGCCCTTCTCATCTGCTACCCAGACTCTCTTCAGTTGCTCAGTCCTGCAGGGATCACTCAATTGGACACTGGCCCCTCTGCCCTCTGTTCATAGTCTGGCCAGGACCTGCAAAGGCCAGCAAAAACCATCCTCAATGTTTTCTGAGGCCCTGGGGGCCCCACCCTGGTACTGGCTGATTTCGAAATGGGCTCTTTGGCTGTGGGCTTATCTCTTTATCACTACAAAAGGTCTGCCCCACCCCCACCCACTGGTTCTCAGGCCCCTGGATCCCTAATCAGCAGATCTCATGCCCAGGACTTGTTTCCCAGGGACCTTTGAGCCCTAAGAATGGCCCAAAGTTTAAGTTCCCTGGGGAGGAACCCAGAAGTACCAAGGCTTCTCAGCCTCTGCTCTTTGAACTCTCCATTTGGAAGATGGGAGCAGGGCAGTGAGGCAGGCACTGAAATAACAGAGATTAAGCTCACAGTGGCCTTCTGGGCACAGGTGACTCTGTGCTCCTTAGGACAGTTCCATCAGGCCCTATCATTTTTTTTTTTTTTTTTTTGGTTGTGAGCCTAGCCTTTAACGGCTGAGCCATCTCTCCAACCCCCCCCCTTTTTTTAAGTTTGTTTGTTTTGTAAAGATTTGTTTATTTCATGTATGTGGATGCACTGTCACTCTCTTCAGAGATGCCAGAAAAGGGGCATCGGATCCCATTACAGATGGTTGTGAGCCACCATGTGGTTGCTGGGAATTGAACTCAGGACCTCTGGAAGAGCAGTCAATGCTCTTAACCACTGAGCCATCTCTCCAGCCCCCACCCCCATTTTTAAAATTTTTTTGGGGGGGGGTTGTTTTGTTTTTCAAGACAGGGTTTCTCTGTGTAGCCCTGGCTGTCCTGGAACTCACTCTGTAGACCAGGCTGGCCTCAAACTCAGAAATCCCCCTGCCTCTGCCTCCTAACTGCTGGGATTAAAAGGCGTGTGCCACACTGCCCGGCTCCTATCATCTTTTAATAGGAGATGAAGCCACCAGGAGCAAGGACTCAGATGGAACCATATGAGTTCTACAGAAGCTACTAGAGGGAACAGGACCTTGAGCACAGCTAGTGGATGCCTTGAGCCACCTGAGAAATCAGGCACTGTCTCCCTGCCTAGACCTGATCCCAGAGGAGGAGGTGGGGGCAGTGATGCACCTATGATCCCACTTGAGACTGGGCAAAGCTAGAGGACACATAGGCCAACACTTTAGCTACATGACCAATGGCACACCACTGCGGCTGGCAGGAGTCCTATCTGGCATGCTAAAGAAGCTTCAGCTGCAACATTTCTACTGTTTTTGAGCAATGTGGCAAGATTTTCTGGGATAGCTCCCACCTAGGCCTCATCATCACACACTTCCATGAGGTCCTGGAGAGGCCCTCAACTGCTATGGGCTAAGCCAGGCTCCCAGCACAACCAGTAGACCTTTTTAAAAACAAGGCAGCCAGAAACAGCCAAACAATAAACCTGAAAAACATTTTGTGATTCAGGCTGTAGCCTTGACGGTTTGCTTAGTCTATCCCCTGTGCCTATGCCAAACCCTTCCTCATGCCTTCAAGCTGCTAGAGACTCCAAAGACAAATGGATTTCTAGATGGCCAGGGTTCTTAGGCCCTGGATCCAGGTGAGACCCATAAGATCTCTGTCACCCTGGATCAGGCAAAGGTGACTCTCTGAGGAGAGAGAAGAGCAGCCACTATAACCTACTGGGAGGCTGGAAGCACCTGGCTACCTACTAATACAGCAGGACTCTCACTCATGCGATGGGCCCCTCCCTTGTCACAATTGCCCAAAAGTAGATGCTGCTGCCTCTGCTCTCTGAGGAGGCTGAGGCCCACATAGCTAAAGCTAGCTTCCTTAGAGGATCTGAGGATGCTGATGTCAGGGATCGCAGAGGCAGGAGACCTAATGGGAACGAAGGGAAAGGGGAAGGGAGGAAGGAGAAGACCCAGGATGGAGACTCCTGCATTCAGCCAGCCTGCAGCCAAGACATTTGGTGTTCTAGTAGCCTGCCTCCTCCTTGCTCACTCCCCAGGAATGTGCCACCTCCACCCCTTGCTCACATCCCTTTCCTTTGCTTCCTGCCTCAAGCGGAAACCAGCTCAGATTTGGCTGAAGAACCTAACAGATGCCTTCAGGCAAGGTTCTGAGCATTCTTTCTACCTAGTGCAGTGAATACCTACAGATCCAAGTGTGTGGTATTGGAACAGCCCACCTGGGACCTCCCGAGAGTCCATGATGACATGCCACTCGCCCAAAAGTGCCTGGGATCTGCATCTCAGCCCATTCTGCCTAGAGCAACCTAGCTGACACTTCATAAATGAGGAGACCTGGGCAGAGACTGCAGCAACTCCCAGTGCCCCTCTGAGCCACCTCTAATCCAGACCTTCCACTCAACCTGTCAGGCAGCCTTGGAGCCTGAGGTGAGCATCCCAGTGTTGAGGGGACCAGGGGTAGAGTGTTCCTTTCCTCCAGCAGGGAGACCCCTAGCTCTGTGTCCTCTCCTGGAAGAGTTCCTAACCACATTCTTCCCTACTCCTGGATTACAAGGAAGCATCAAGGAGCCTTTAACTGCTTCCCAGCACAGCTGCATCCTAGGCAGCTACAGGACAAAGGTGAAATGGAGGAGAAGATCTGGCCATGCTGTCCACCTTTGATCCTGCCCTTAGGCCCATCCTCGGGACAGCCATGCCCACTGTCCCATGTGTTTCCCTTGCCTCGCCTCCTCTTTGCTGCTGAGCACAAGGCTCACTTTTGGTGAAGCACTTCCACCTTTGCCAGTTCAAGGGGTTGGAGGCTGTTTGCCCCATGCAGGTTCAGGCATTGGAGACTAGTTGCAATATGCCTTTCTCAGCTGCACAGACAGGTTGCCTTGAGGAGTGGATATAATCACAGTGTAAAAGAACAGCTATGTTGTCCATCCAGTGTTGGCCTGCCATGCTGAGTGGCATGGACAGGAGCCTGGTCACAGTGATTGTCTGCTGCAGTTCCTGCCGGCCTCCTTCCTCTGCTCTGCCGGCTGGCTGGAGCTCAGTGTTTGTTATTTGATTCCTATCCTCTCTCTTCTACCAGGTGTCTGGGCTGCTGGGAAGAAACACTCTCCTCTTTCCCACGCTCCCCAACACATTTTAATGAATTAGCTGGAAGCCCCGCCCCCCACTGCCCACTGGCCTCCCTCCCCTGCTCAGTGCCTTTAAGGTGGCTGCAGGCCTGGTCCAGCTTTGGCCAGCTGCCCTGTCTGTGCTGTCCTCCTATGGCCTCTCAGATTGCCTGGACTACCCCACCCAGATTTCTCCAACAGAGATTCCAGAACACTGTACATGCTACCGCTTCACAGCATTACTTTCACAGCTGCTGGCTGCTAAGCACCCACCTAAGCAAAAGCCAGGCATCTGGAGGGAGAAGGATGCCCTTCCCAGTGTTTCCTTCTAGGAATGAGCAGATGGTGGTCAGGATGCTCCTGGACCAGCATTAGGTCAGAGGGATCAGGATTCCCTGCCTTAGGATCAGGCAGGGCATAAAGGTCAGAGTCCAGTATCACAGCCAGATGGGGGTCTCCTAGATCCCAAGCAAGCATCACAACACCGGAGCTTAATATAGGTCCCCCGAGACTCTCTGGGAGCCCCCTCCCCTCCCTCTCTTCAATAGCATGGAACAAATGTCCACCTTTTGGAAGTGTCCTCCAGCAAACACTTGGGTGGTGCTTACTAGAAACCAAATGCCCCACAGCCTTCCCCAAGCCCCTCCTTATCTGAGACAGCTACAGGAAGGCATGGGTGTGGGCCAGAGCATAGCTGTGGTGAAGGAGCATGAGCCAGCAGGGGATCCTGCAATCATCACCTAAGAAGTCCTTCAGGAAGCTGGTCATCCGGCTCCGTCCCAGCTGCACAGTGGTGGTGGCACATCAGGCACATCTGTCTGTCCTTTGAGTCTGACACAGGGCCAAATGTCCTCAGGATAAGCTTTTACCACGATAGGACTGCCACACCAGCCATGCTATTCTTCAAGAACTAGCTGAGCCTTCCAGCTCTCACAGCCCCTGTGGTGGCGGCCTAGCGTTCCCACACTGAGCTCACACAGGGCCCCTTTGTCTGCCGCCTGCTGCGGATGTCAACAGGACTTTTCTCCCAGGCTCTGTTCTGGGCAAGCATCTCAGATGCCCTTCCTCAGGCCAGGCTGGAGCCCACCTAGGTAGAGGCCTATCCAGGGACCCATTCACCTTCAAGGGACAGACCTGGGCTAGATGAAAGTAAGGGCTCTGCTCACCCCAAGGTGTGGTCTCTGACTCCTGCCTGTCTAATGCTTCCAACCCTTATGCAAATGCATAAAAACCATGGGCCAACCAGGAAGCAGATCCCATCCTCCTATGCTCCCAGAACTCCTTTTCTCCCGGCCCATCTTGTTGTGGGTTAGTCCTGTGACATGGCCTGCATTGGGGCATCATTCAGAATTCCCAACTGCATTTCAATCTACTTGCAAAGTGGGGAGAACCATAAGGGTTCCTCTCAAGATCTTGGAACAGTAGCCAGGCAGTGGTGGTGCAGGCCTTTAATCCCAGCATTTGGGAGGCAGAGGCAGGTAGATTTCTGAGTTCGAGGCCAGCCTGGTCTACAGAGTAAGTTCCAGGACAGCCAGGGCTATACAGAGAAACTCTGCCTCAAAAAAGAAAGAAAGAAAGAAAGAAAGAGAGAGAGAGAAAGAAAGATTAGTTCAACCCTGTCTCAAAAACAAACAAACAAAAAAGATCTTGGAACAGTGAGGCATAAGGTGTGGCTAGGGGACCAAATGGGCAGAACCCAATAGACCATGGATCCCAAGACCAGAGAGGTTTCCAAGCTGAATACACATGAGGTTCAGGTTCTCAGGTTTGCAGAAGGGGAGTGTGACCCTTAAACAAGTTGGCCTCACAGCAACTGGCCAAAGTTGATCACGGAGAGCATTTGCTCACTTTCTCCATTCAATTTAGCTATGGTTCCTCCCAGAACACAAAGTAAGGTTGGGGGAATGCCCTGGTGAGAATGATACAGTTCTGAGTCTCGGGCAGGAGCTTCCCCAGATGAGCCTGGCAGGGTGGTCTGCCCAGCTGAGGCTTACAGTTGCCTGCTTGGAATTCCCAGTTAGCTTCAGAAGAAATCAAGCCCTGACCTGCCCTGCCTTCTGCTCTGTCAAATCTTAAGATCATTCCTCCTTAATTTCCAACAACCACAGCGAAGCTATAAGCTGTAAAACATAATGAGGAAATGTGGAACCTTGCCTTCCCAGCCAGCCCCAGCACCTCCTGCCTCCTGGTCAGTTGTTAAGAGTGGTCAATAAAACGTGGGGCTTACGGTTTGGAAATGAGTCATTTCAGAACTCCCTCAGAGGGCAGTGCTGTGGGTCTCACAAGCCAGCCCTATGAGTCGCAGGTACATGCTGACACTGAACAGATGTAACACATAAGGAGTAGTGACAGACTGGCCACCGAGAAAGAGATAGTGAGGGGGAGGGAGAAGGGGAGGGGAGGAAAAGGGAGGGAGAGAGGGTGGGTGTGAGGGAGGCTGTGCCAGCCTGCCAAAAGAACCCCTACACTGGGGGTGTCTTAGGGGCATGGAGCTCCTTCCATCAGTGTGGAGGGGCCAAATACTATTGCTGCTCAAGCTCCCTGGTAAATTACACTTGAGTAGAAAGGACGAGAGTGATGGAGGACTACACAACCGAGCAGTTCGTGGAAATGCCACCTGTGAACGCCAGATCCAGGCCTCGGAGTGGCTGCGCGAGGAACTCCGCAACTCTCAACATCTATGAAGGAAGAAGAAAACTGCGGAAGGAGGTTATACACCGGAGCAACCGGACCTGGGATCCCGCAGTGGTGCTGGAAAACCCCTGAGGCCTCCTGACCACCCTAACTGTGCTAGCTGAGACCAGCGCCCTCTATCGTGGAGGGAGCAGCCGCAGACCCCGCCTCCGCCCCGCCCCCACGTGGGTACCACCCAATCGAAAGTGCCCTAGCGTGCACGTCAAGAGCGACCATTGTTATGCAAATATAAGACCCGTAAAAGACGCGGGGAAGCGGCGGGCGAATTAGAACTGTTTTGCAAAGGGACGCGGTTGGAGTTCAGCTGTAGCGAAGCCTAACCTCGAAGAGACCACGACTGCGAGTGTCGCGGCCTCCGGCTGCCCCAGATTCTGCGAACCAGCACCCAGCCCTGTCGCCCGCCCGCCCGCCCGCTTGGGCGCGGCTGGATGCAGCAGGGGTCCCGCGCCAGCGGCCCTCGGCCCCCAACGCCCGAGTGCGCAGGGGCGGCGTGCGGGGCCCGAGGGCGCAGCGCCCTCCATGCGCCGAGGCGTACCTCGAGACACGCCCCGAGACAGCCCGGGGCCCGCATTGCAGCCGCCGCCCGCGCTAAGCCGGGGCGCGGCCCGCGGCCCTAGCTCTGCAGCAGCATGAGCCAAGCCGAACTGTCCACCTGCTCGGCGCCACAGACGCAGCGCATCTTCCAGGAAGCGGTGCGCAAGGGCAACACGCAGGAGCTGCAGTCACTGCTGCAGAACATGACTAACTGCGAATTCAACGTGAACTCGTTCGGGCCGGAGGGCCAGACTGCGCTCCACCAGTCAGTCATCGACGGCAACCTGGAGCTGGTGAAGCTGCTGGTCAAGTTCGGAGCCGACATCCGCCTAGCCAACCGCGACGGCTGGAGCGCGCTGCACATCGCCGCTTTCGGGGGCCACCAGGACATCGTGCTCTATCTCATCACCAAGGCCAAGTACGCGGCCAGCGGCCGGTGATACCCACCCGGACCCCGGATCCTGGCCCTCACCCGCGTCGTCTCTGCTGTACCTTCCCGCCAACTACCTCGGTGTGCGCCAGGTTTGCTGGTCCGCGTGGAAATCGGGTTAGGTCTCTACGTCCGTCCGCGGCCACGACCAAAGTAGCGCGTCCGTGGCCCCCAGGGTTCGGCTCTCCGCAAGAGAGCGCCTCCCCTCGGCAGCCCTCTGAGCCCCGCGGGGCCCCTGAGCCTTCCCACGGCCCCCGACCGCCTAGAGGGTGGGGGCGGGGCGCAGGCTCCAGTACTGCATTTTGAAATTTGAGTCTCACACCGGGAGAGTTCGGAATCCCGAGATACCGGATCCTCCGCTTGAAGTGTTTTCTTCGGAAGGTAAAAGGCGCGGGCGGACTCGCACTCCCGCTGCCGTTCGTGAGACCCGCCCGCTCGCAGTGCGGCTCCCGCCGCTGGCAGCCGCCAAGCAACCACTACCGGACTCCACCATCTGCGCGCCCTCGCACTTAGGAAGGGGACGCTCCGGGTTCCTGATGTCCTCAACTATTTATCACGTGTGTGTATATTTGTGGGTGAAGTTTGTGCGCCTGAGTTTTTTGTTTGGAAATATTGTGCGTGGTTATGGGAGAAAGATGCATTTTTTTCCTTAAAACTAAAAACTTGAGTCTACCATTTTTTTGGTTGCACTGAAAATATCGCCTAGCCCTATGGTTTTCCCATTGCTAGCCCCTCCCCCACCGAGTCTCTAATCTTCCACACCTCATTCCTCTGTTCCTCTCCCTGGATTCTGAGTTTAGGGAGCCCAGGATCTGTGTCCCTTTCCCCTCCCGTGAGAGGCCACCATTCCCCACACTGGCTGGTTTAGCAAAGTTCCAAAGGGATTTTGAAGCCCGCGTGGCTGGGACGTGGGGATTCTGAGAGCATGTTACCCTTCCTAGTGACTTCTATTATAGTTAATAGTCGGTTGCACACTTTTTTAAAAAAGGAAATGAATTTGCCACGATTAAATGTCATAACATTTATGACAGACTATAAAATATTAACATGTTTTAAAGCCAAGTTTTAGATGTATCTTTTGAATCTTGGTTATGAACCCAGTTTTAAAGGGCGTTGTCCAGCGTTGTGAAGGCTGTTGTGTACGCATATTTATATTTTTATAAAATTCCTATAAAGACTGTGAATCTCTCACGCTATTGCTGAATGAGTGGAAAGGCTACGGTGCTCTTTCTGCCTTCCCCAATCCCCCTCCTTACCCTCAAACCCTGCTCCAAGGCCCTATTATGATCTGAGGATCCAGCCATGAGGGAGGGGCTGTGCCTAGGACCAGGGCTGGAGGAGGGGCTGGAGCATCACCGGCTGTCCCTGAAAGGAGACTTCCTGGTTTCTGTGGTTCCAATTTTCTATGCAACCCCACACCCCTTCTTGTTTTGATCCTGGGTAATAAAAGGGAGGCTGAATTATTCAAATTTAAATGAGGTTTCCCCTTCGTAGAAGTGCTGCTGACCCTGCGTGCAAAAATGGGGAGCACTTGAGGACACAGGTGGGTGGAGCCCTTTGTGCCGCCTGGCCATATTCTTTGGTCTTCTGCGCTTTTATGAACCAGTGTGGGAGGAATAGTGATAATGTCGTGAAACTGGCAGACATTGAGGCAAGCACGGATTACTTCAAAAGGAGTTCTGTATGGTTTTTCTACATGCAAATGCCTTTTTAATTATGTTAATTAATGTTAAAACTTCCTAGGCCTATGTTGAAGCTTCAAATGGGTCCTGGTTGGTCTCTTCTATCTGTTTGAAGTCTGTGGCACACTCCTGAGCGTACGATATAGACTTGTAGCCCATCGTGAAAAATTTATAAATAAATTTTTCATTGGTCTTTTTATATTAAAAAATACTGGTTCTTAATTTTGGCACAAGTCATGGATCCCCTCTAAGGGGATGAGGATTGGGCCATGGTATGCTATCTTCAGCTAATGGGTGATGGCTGCTTGGCTTGTGAATCTAAAGACCAAGCTGGGTAAAATGTGAGCTCAGACTAGCTCAGCTGTCAAGTCCAAGACAACCACGGGGGCTTCGGGAACCCAGATGCCACCTCAGGAGCTCGTATCTCACCTACTTCCTAGTATTGACAGTGGCTGAGACCTCCCCATGAAATATTTGCTTATAGCACTTCATGCTTCCTACCCAGCCTGAAAGTTGAAAGAAACCCTGGAGGAACTTCTGCACAGATGAGGGTCTCTTTAGATTTGGGGGAACATTGCAGTTGCTCCTGGGCAAGCAAAACACCTCTAGAGATTTGGGCTTCCAAGGCCAAATTCACTAAAAAGCAGATCTGAATTAGATCCAGGGTTCCCATGCCTGTGATTTGAGAAAATACATTGGAGGAACATGGACAACCCACTCCTGGGGTCCTGCATGGGATTCGGGGGAGGAGGTGCCTGACAGGACTAGAATAGCAGCAATATCAGAGGAGCTCCAAGGGAGCCATGCTACAAGTGGCTGTTCTGATACAAACTCCAGGCAGCCATCAATCCCACACACACACCCCTCAGGTTCCTACTTTTGAGATCTTAACATTTTCTTCCCCCCAACAGTAAGATTATTAAACTTCCAAGAGTGAGCAGACTATGATGTGATACTCTGCAGAGATGGGATCTTCCTCAGGAAGTTCCTCCCCAGGAATTGTCACCACCAGGAGTAGCTATGTCTTCCCTCTGCTCTGCACTATTTATGGGAATGAGACAAGTCCAAAGTTATACTTTTGCTGATGTCCATTTCCCTGGAATACAGTGGCCAACCATTCTTTGCAGCTCAGCAAACTGCCCACAGCTAGAAGGATGTGGCCAGTTCAGTCTTTTTAGTCCCCACCCTCTCCCTAGACTGTTCAGTACTAACCTGGAGTGTGAGGGGGGAAGGCTCAACAACAATCACTGCCTTTACAGCACCTTTAAAATTCCCCCACCTAAGAGATGCTTGAGGGCTTCCGGGTATGCTTCTGCCAACTGTAATCCCGCAACTCCCCGAAGTTCTCTTTGGAGGATCCAACAGGCTGTGTTGTGCCATGAATGAAATGAAGCTAAGAAGAGATGGCAAACCTGGGTGTGGTGGCATAGACCTTTAATCCTAGCACTGGGGAAGCAGAGGCAGGCAGATCTCTGAATTTGAGGCCAGCCTGATCTACACAGTGAGTTCCAGGACAGCCAGGGCTACACAGAGAAACCCTGTCTCAAACAAACAAAAACAAAGACAAAAAAAGATGGCTGAGGAAGGAATGGTAGTGAAACCCATGCTGTCTGGGCTGTGGTGAAAGCGCAAGCCTCTTCACAATGCAGTACACTAGGTAGACAGGCAGGCAGGTAGACAGGCAGGCAGGCAGGTAGACAGGCAGGCAGGTAGACACACGCTCAGCGCTCAAACCACCACAGTCCTTCTCTTTGGTTGGCTCAGGACTATGGTGAAAATGCCAACTAGCCAGGCCCTTGGAGTGCACAGAGCCAGCCATCTTGCCTTAAAGGGTACTATGGGCAGCGTGTTCCAGAGTGGGTGCTGAGTGAGCTGGAGAGGAGTTAGCTGAAGTCCTTAGGTTGACCAGAGTTCTGCAAGGAAGAGTGCTCTACTTCTATGGCATGGCTCATGTGACGATTGTGCTGGGGGAGCAGACAGAAGTCTCTGTTCTCTAGATGTGACCAGGTCAAGGTGGCCATATCTTGGATGCCCATTTCCCTAGAATGTAATGGCCAGTGGTCCTTTCAGCTCAGCAAAGCACCTGCTGCAGTGGAGCTGAAAGGAGTGGCATTGGCTAGAGGAGTCTCTGATAAATTCCCATCCTATTCCCAAACTGGTCCAGGTTAGGGCAGGTAAAAAGAAGTTATAGATGATCCAGGTCCCCCTCTGTCCTGGCCACACCTTCAGCTGCAGGTGTCTGTTGCCAGGTGAGGGTACAAGCCAAGAGGCACTGAGAGGACCTGGAGAAGGACTGGGCACCAGACAAAGCACTAGGAAGCCCTGAAGAGAGAAAGGACAGAGCCTGCAAAGGTCAAGGCCTGCCCCCTGTTCTCAGGAGTGCTTGGCTCCTACCCATCTCTGATCTAACCCATTACACAGAAAACATTTACTGCCAGAAATGCAGAAATATCGTCCACTTGTAAGAGTGGACTGAGAAGAGCCAACAGAGGAGAGCCAGGACACAGAGCAGGCCAGAAAGGGAAAAGAGAAGTGGCTATGAGGCAGTCTGTCCCCAAAGCTCATCACAAGAGTGGTCAGGGACTTGTGTACCATAGATGAAGGAACAGCTGCCCTTTGACCTGGGAAAGCCAGCTGTGTCTTGGTGCTCCCAGAAGGCCTGAAGGAAGGAGGCGACATCCACGGGCCTTGAAGGACAGGAAAGGAGGCCTTGTGCCTGGGACTGCTAAGCAACAAAGCCCAAGCCCTCCGTATAAGGGCTCAGACCATAGGAGGGGCTGTCGAAGGTCTGGGAACCTCAGCAACTGCTCCTTCTGAGGCCTTGGCAAGACCCTCCTGGGGCTCTAGGGTCCCTGGAGGCCTCCCTCCCCCACCGCCTTAGCTCCGCCCCCATGCGGCGCATTCTTCTGGTTGTATGTCCTTCCGAAAGTCCCCTGCGCGTCCGTCTGTCGGTCTTTCTTCTCTCGCCCGCACCAAAGCTGCGGGCCCCATTCATTCCGGAGGCCTCTGCCCTCTCCTGAGCAAGCCCTCGCTCGGCGAGCAGCTGCTATGCTAATGAGGACGGCGCGGGTGGGGCGGGCAAGCACTCACAAAGGCAGACTTTTTATATTCAAAGCCAGCGGGGCCGTTCCTGTGAGTCCGCCAGGCGAGGCGGCCGGGAGCCGCGCCCTCAGGCGCACCGGCTGCCCGAGCACCCACTACCGGGCTGGGTGTGAGGGCAGAGACCAGCTGTCGTCTGCTCGAGGTCACGGCCTGGGACCCGCAGCTCCTTAGGAGGACCTGCCTGCGCCCCCCAGACGCTTTTCTTAGTGGTTCGGGGACTCTCGGTACACGTGTGCAGGGCTGCTGCCATCCCCAAGACAAGGAGGTTGGATGAGACCCAAGCAGAGTCTGGTCCTGACCAAACAGAGGTGATCTCTGATCACCTCCGGGGAGCAAGCGGGATTCCCCTTCCGCACCGAGGGACAGGGATAGGGCGGGGGACCTGGCAAGACTGGCTCTCTGGATCCCGGACGCGCCTTGGCCAGCCTGGACCTCCCCGCCTCTGATGACCTCGGTTTTTCCCGTGGAGCTTAAAGCAAGTTAGGGGAAAAGGAGAGGAGGGGGCGGCTGTGGCTAGCCTGTGAGACTATGCTGCCTCCCTGTGGTCACCGCCTGCACTGTGGTCCCCGCCAAGAACACTAGGTGTGTTGCCGAGGTGGGCAGCTGTGTTTGCGCACCTGGTTACCCAGGACTCCAACCTCCATCCATCGGAGGCATGAAGCACTTCAGTGCTTAGGTCATGAAGGAGCAAGAGCTGACGTGCAAAAGTGAGAAAGGCATGACCAGCTGGGACTCTGCCCAGTGGTGGGAACCCGACAAGGTGGGTTATGGAACAGAGGGCTACTTCTCAGAACTGATGACACCAGAACCAGACAGACCAACTCTGACTAGACAGCCTGAGCTAAAGCAATGGGAGATGGTGTTAGTGTATGACGAGTAGAATGGATGGAGAGAAAGAAGTAGGGAAAGACCAGGGATGAAATGCACAGTGGGACTTGGCAGTGTTGCTGAAATTGAAAGGCTGATCATTTGTGGGATGGACAGGAAAGCAACAGATCAGAAGGTGGTGGGAGAACTACCCAATCGGTACATGATGGAGGCCATCTGCCCAGCTGGGACCCCTGGACCACTCCTGCAGTCCCTATAATGTCGTCACCAAATGGAAAAAGGATATCCCAAGGCCCAAATCTTCAAAGGTGATTGGCAGAACTCCGACAGTTGTAGCCCTACACCCAAGGGCCACACTTTCTAATGGCTGCAGGATACAGGACACATTCCAAATGATCATTATGATAGATTAGAGGGTGCCTCTGGGTGTAGAGCCTGGAGCCTCTGGTGGGAGCCCTGTGGGCAAGCCCCCTGTGGGCCCAGTGGTGGCTGGCACTAGTAAGCTACCTCTCCTCCTGCAACCTCATGAATGATAAGCATAGAAAACCATAAGTCAATTAAATGCTTTCTCTCCCTCCTTCCCTCCCTCCCCATGTCCTCCTTCCCTTGCTCCCTCCTGTCCTCCTCCTCCCTGTTGTGTAGCCTCGGTAATCCTGGAGCTTGATTCTAGGCCTCAGATATACAGATTCTTCAGCTTCTGCCTCCCAGTCTTCTGCTGGGATTAAAGGGGTGCACCACCACTGCCTGGCAATTAAGTGGTTTCTTTTCATTTGCTTTAGTCATGATGTTTTAGCACAGCAATATAAAAGATATACATCTATCCTGAAGTTTTTTATGTAATCAATATTGCTGGAAGGAAGAAAGATATTTCTTTACTTCTAAAGCCACTGGTAAGGTGTGGATCCTCCGGTAAGCAAACCCTCATCTATGCTTCTATGAACATTCTTAAGGAAGCTCACTGGATCACAAAAACAGACATGGAAGTTGAAGGGGGTAGTTCAGAAGAGGAATACCCTTCCCAGAAGAAAAAAAAAAGATATACATCTATCAAAAACTACCTTTGAAGGCTGCTGAGATGGCCCAGATGATGGCACTTGCTACACAAGCCTGCCGACCAGAGCTACACCTCCAGAACCAAGGGTAAAGGGAGAGGAGAACAGCAACTCCACAGGTGTCCTGTGACCTTCACACACTGGCGGTGGCACATACACTCATATGCATACACGTCATGTACACAGCTAGGCTTGGTAGTTGCCGCATGCCTACAACCTCAGCACTCAGAAACTGAGTTGGAGACCAGCCAGAGCTACATAGTGAGACCCAGTCTTGAGAAAATAAATTAAATTTTAAAATTAAAAATAACTTTTTTGAGCCAGGTGTAGTGAATGCTTTCAGTTCCAGAACTTGGGAGGCAGAGGCAGGCAGATCTCTGAGTTCGCAGCCAGCCTGGTCTACAGAGTAAGTTCCAGGACAGCCAGTGCTACACAGAGAAACCCTGTCTCAAATCTGTACACACCCCCAAAAATAATTAAAAATAATATAAGATTGGTAGTGGTAGCACACACTTTTAATCCCAGAACTAGAGAGGCAGAGACAGGTTGATCTCTGAGTTTGAGGCCAGACTGGCTACATAGAGAAAACATGTCTTGAAAAACCAATATCAACAACAACAACAAAAACTAAAAGCTTTGGGGACTAGGCATGTGTGGAACATTTGTTTTTTTTTTTTTTGAGACAGGGTTTCTCTGTATAGCATTGGCTGTCCTGAAACTTGGTCTGTAGACCAGGCTGGCCTCAAACTCAAGAGATCCTCCTGTTCTGCCTCCTGAGTGCTGGGATCAAAGTCATGTGCTACCACAACCAAACTTATATTATTTCTTTTTTTTTTCTTTTTTCTTTTTGGTTTTTCGAGACAGGGTTTCTCTGTGTAGCCCTGGCTGTCCTGAAACTTGGTCTGTAGACCAGGCTGGTCTCGAACTCAGAAATCCACCTGCCTCTGCCTCCCAAGTGCTGGGATTAAAGGAGTGTGCCACCACTGCCCGGCTAGCATATTATTTCTTAAAGCCCCTAGAACAGGTTCCCGTCTAAGTGATTGATAGGTTCATTATGGGAGAAGACAATAGTACGTCTTTTGCTTATTTTATTTGTTTTTTTGTGAGTCTTACTATATATCTCTGGCTGTCCAGAGCTTACTATACAGACTGCAAACTGCCTCAGACTCACAGAGATTCACATGCCTCTGCTTCCTGAGTGCTGGAATTAAAGCTGTGGACCAGACTACTATACCCAGCTTGAAGCAGCACGTTTAAAAGTTAAAGAAAGAATGAAAAGTGATTTTACAGAGCTGGAGAGATGACTCAGTGGCTAAGAGCGCTTGCAAAGGACCTGGTTCAATTCCCAGCACCTGTGTCTGCCCACACACAGCTGTCTGTAACTCTAGCTCCAAGAGATCCAACGTCCTCTTCTGGCCCCCGGGACACCAACACTAATATAAGCATAATTTAAAAAAAAAAAATTTAACAGGGGTTGGAGAGATGGCTCAGCAGTTAAGAGCACTGACTGCTCTTCCAGAGGTCCTGAGTTCAATTCCCAGCAACCACATGGTGGCTCACAACCATCTGTAATAGGATCTGATGCCCTGTTCTGGTGTGTCTGAAGACAGTGACAATGTACTCACATATATAAAATAAAAATATAATTCTTTAAAAATAAAATAAAATCTGGGTTGGAGAGATGATTCAGTGGTTAGGTACACTGGCTTCTCTCCTCAAGGACCTGAGTTCAATTCCTAGCACCTACGTGGAGACTCACAACCAAATGTAACTACAGTCCCTAAGAATCTGATTTTCTCTTCTGGCAGCCCCATGTACCAAGCATACCTGTATCACACAGGCATATATCCAGGCAAAACACCCCCACACACAAAACAAATAAAACTTTAATAATATTTAATAATAACAAATAAACCTTTTTGTAAAAATGATTTCACAAAAATAGTAATTTTTTTGCCAGAAAGAAAAGTCTTCTCTTGGTGCTCTTCATCAAAATCTTGCCGCCTCCACCTTTGTCCCTTCTGTCTAGCTATAGCTATCTCTGACGCCCTCTTCTGGTGCGTCTGAAGACAGGAGTGAGTGGGGCTGGAGCAAGCAGAGCCTGAGCGGAGCAAGCGGGGCCAGCAGAGCTCCTGAGTTCAATTCCCAGTAGCCACACACAATAGCTCACGGCCATCTGTACAGCTACAGTGTACTCATACAAATAAAATAAATCTTCTTAAAAACTTACTGGATAAACTCATAAACTAGGTCAGTTACAGTAGCCGCAATTCTCCAAGTCGTCCTGATTTCCCTTGATAGCTGACCACTGACAAACACATTTATGCTAATACCATATTGTACTAGCTGTTGTGTGTCAAACTGACTCAAGCTGGAGTTATCACAGGTAAAGGAGCCTCCCTTGAGGAAATGCCTCCATGAGATCCAGCTGTAAGGCATTTTCTCAATTAGTGATCAATGGGGGAGGGCCCCCTGTGGGTGATGCCATCCCTGGGCTGGTAGTCCTGGATATTATAAGAAAGCCAGGGGAAGCAAGCCGGTAAGTAACATCCCTCCATGGCCTCTGCATCAGCTCCTACTTCCTGACTTGCTTGAGTTCCAGTCCTGACTTCCTTTGGTGATGAACAGCAATGTGGAAGTGTAAGCTGAATAAATCCTCTCCTGTCCAACTTGCTTTTTGGTCATGATGGTTTTTTTGTTTTTGTTTTTGTTTTTTCGAGACAGGGTTTCTCTGTGTAGCCTTGGCTGTCCTGGAACTTACTCTGTAGACCAGGCTGGCCTCGAACTCAGAAATCTGCCTGCCTCTGCCTCCCAAGTGCTGGGATTAAAGGCGTGTGCCACCACTGCCCAGCAGTCATGAATAGAATACAGGAATAGAAACCCTGACTAAGACATGTATTAATCTCAGACCAAACATTATATATCATATGGTAATTATATCTACATACAAATATAGGTTATAGAACGGCTACAAAGGGGACAAAAGAGGCTACAAAGAGAATCTCCAAGTTGGAGGGCAGGTGGTAGATAAAGTTCTTAGAGAGCTGCGAGGGACACCACCACAAACCCAAGCTCAGCGTGGTTTTGAGTCAAGTCCCATGATGGAGCAGACCTTCAGAGGCAAGGTACAGGTCTAGGCTGAATGGGTGGCAGCCAGAGCTCCTTGTCTGCTGGTTCCATGACCCCGTGGGTGTTCAGCTGATGGGTCGAGTGGAGCTCTTGTCATTGTGGTATAAGCATCCTCCTCTTTATGTGACTCTGGAGTGTGGAGCATATTTCCTTAATCTGGTTGTAGTCATTAATTCATTATTTTTCTGAATACATTGGTATGTTCATATGGCACCTTCTTATCTACAGGCATGTGCCTTGTGGGTAGTGCAGGGCAGGTGGTGGTATGTACAAATATATACACGTGCTGAGTCATCCTGCCTCCCTCTGTAGCTCTCAAAATGTAATCAAATTCTGCTTTGTAAAATGAAATGACCCAAGGCAATTGTTTTAAAATTATGGAATGCCTTGGAGCCCAGCATTCTTTCAGTGTGTTCTTTCAGACTCTCAGGAGGCTGGCTGTCAGGTCTCCTTTAACAGTCCTTGTTCACGCTTCTAAAATTAATGTTTCCGAAGACAAAGGAGATGACACCTAAAGCTTTAAGACAGGTTTCTGCCCTCCAGATTACATACAGTTCAAGGG
Source organism: Mastomys coucha (assembly GCF_008632895.1). Taxonomy (NCBI): domain Eukaryota; kingdom Metazoa; phylum Chordata; class Mammalia; order Rodentia; family Muridae; genus Mastomys; species Mastomys coucha. The sequence goes on from NW_022196897.1 coordinate 12,778,441, forward strand.
GTCAAAAAACATGCTTTGAAGACAAAGAATTTTGCCCAGTGATGGAATCTTTCACCTTTCACACCCACCAACACCTTGATAAATTTCCATTTTGGAAAATGGAAGTTTTTCCCTCTGTGATGGAACTCTTACTCCAATTTCCCAAACTTTGACTTGAATAAAATGATTTTCTCTTCCAGCTTCTGTCTCCACATCTGTTTTGATAGAATCTATGGATGGTGGTTTGAGTGGGAGTAGCCGTCTCAGACTCATACATTTGGATACTTGGTCTCTTTTTGGTATAACTATTTGGGAAGCATTAGGATGTGTGACTTCCTCAAGGTATGTCACCAGAGCTTCATTTGGAGCTAATGCTCTCTGCTTCCTGCTTGTGGATCATAGCAGGGTTGATGCAAATTCCGAGTCTGAAGCCAGTCTAGGCTATAAGGAGTTCAAGGTAGGCCTGGGTTATATAGCAAGATCCTGCCTCAAAAACAAAGAGGAAACAAATTGAGTTCTGGATCACCTAGGATCTCATAGCAAGTCTATGTCAAAAGAATAAAGACATAATAGTTATTTGCACACTTCCTGCTCAGTTCTGCTGGCTGAGCTATGAACTTCAGCTACCTGCTACATTTCCCTCCAGAATTTCTCAAATATCAAAACCTATAAAATCCATTTGGTCAGCATGATGGTACACAAGTATAATTCTAGCATTTAAGAGGCTCAAAAGTTCAAGATGAGCCTGGGCTACGAATGAAAAACCCTGTCTGAAAACACAAATTGTCATTTTGGGTTTTTTGTTCTGTTTTTTTTTTTTTTTAAATATTTATTTATTTATTATATGTAAGTACACTGTAGCTGTCTTCAGATGCACCAGAAGAGGGGGTCAGATCTCATTTCGGGTGATTGTGAGCCACCATGTGGTTGCTGGGATTTGAACTCATGACCTTCCGAAGAGCAGTCAGTGCTCTTCCCCGCTGAGCCATCTCACCAGCCCTTTTTTTTGGTTTTTTGAGACAGGGTTTTTCTATGTAGCCCTGGCTGTCCTGGAACTCGCTCTGTAGACCAGGCTGGCCTTGAACTCAGAGATCTACCTGCCTCTGCCTCTGAGTGTTGGGACTAAAGGCGCATATCACCATACCTGTCTCCAGAATCAGGAATTACTAGATGGTTAGAAAGAGACATTGGTGAATTTACCATTGACAGGTTTCAGTATCCCTTTCTCAATTCATAGACAGAAAAGACAAGACAGTAGATTTGAGCAGAGGTTTATTCATGGGCATGATGCAACCTGCTCAGTGCTGACTGTACAGGCCTCTTTAGACCAGAAATTAGCCTTAATGAAATTACTTTAGAAGTGCACGGCTTTACAAATAAATAAAGAGAAAATGCTGCACGGGTTGGATCCTCACTAATTCAATGCCCTGTAGATGTTAAGTGAATGACTACAAGCAACACTTAGCTGGGTAGGGGACACTTCCAGGTAGGTTTTCAGGTGACAATTCTGGGGGCCTTCTTGGCATCATCTCGCATGAACTAGACAGCATCCACACTCAGCAGGGCATGCACACACAGATCCTCAGACCATGCACGCCAAACGGGACCTCCACAGGAGCCTGCTAGTGATCCTGTCTAGGGAAACCTGAGCCTGGGTGGTTTTGCAGCAGGTCTCCCCAAGCGTGGGGGGGGCATATCACCCCCATTGAGGGGCTCCTCCTCTCTAATCTCTTCTAGTGTTACCACTTCCTGTGTGTCCTCAAGCCATACTTTCAGATGTGCCACTTTCTAACCCAGAATGATGAGCATTCACAGGCAAAATCTAGGTGCAGCCACCAGGTGGCAGCACAGACATGGCCAGAGTACTAAGAAACCTCCCACCTTGCAAATTCCACGCAAATGGAGAAGTTGAACCTAGGACGCGAAAGGCCACAGGGAACCTCACCCACATGTAACTGTGGTAACCGGACAGCACAGGCAGGCAAAGGGTTGCCACCTGCCCATCTGACCCCACCCCACTGGGCCTCCTGCTTCCTACAAATAGCCAGCCAGCCTCAAAGCACAGTTCACTTCCACTGCTCCCACTGTTTGTTGTGGACTCAACTGCTGTCACTCCAGAGCCAGGGGCTGGAAGGGGTCAGTACAAGGAGTGAGTTCCTCAACAGTAGAACTGACTAGAGTCCAGTGAACCTTTCTTGGGAAAACTGAGCCAGGAGATCTCCCAGGGCCGGTGGAGACACATCATCTCCCTGGAGGTAGAGGACCCTCCTCTCTAATCTGTTCTGGTGAGCAGGACCCTGAACCTTGTAGCTGATTCCAAAGCCATTCTACATGTCTGTCTCTGGGGCAAACAGGCAGCCAGTTTCAAGAGGGTGGGTCTCCCCTTAGGTCCATGCTCCAGGACATTTGAAGAATTCCACTAAATCTACTCACTGGCTTGTAGGCATCTAACAATTCTACTGCCTTCTAAAGCAGGCCTAGAGAAGCATTCCCCACCTCGTGGCCTCTAAGCTAAGGAGGCATTCAAGGGGTGCTTGGGAGTTTGTGAGAAGCACAGAGGCTGCCACATATTCCAAAGGACCAGAATCCTACCACGGCCACACACCCTCTGAGACAATCTATCATAACCCTGGCTACCTCCTAGGGTTATGGGAGGCCCTATCACATGTTCCTGGGACATGATGGACATAGTGGGAGCTGGGGGTGTGGGGGAGACTCCACATAGGAAGGTAGCTGCTTTCCTGTTGACTTTAGGGAATTTCAAAGCTCGGGGTGAAGAGGAAGTGGAGCTTAGAGCTGAGCCACTGTAGTCAGCCTCCCTAGCTCCTGGGGTGAACCAGCTTGGGGGTCACAAGTCACCTGACATCCTTCCTGTTTTCTTCAACAGTTCAAATGTCTGGGCCCACTGGCTAGTGTCTAGCATGTGCAGGCTTTTGCTGTAGGAGGTTGACCTTAGCTACGACCTGCTTGCAGCCAGTGATGGCAAATTCATGTCCAGCAACATGGTAGTAGCTGAGCTGTTCTGCCAGATGTTCTGCCAGTGCCTGCTCAGGAAAAAAGCCCTCCCCTGCCATCTCCTCTCTGAAGCAATTGACCACATCTGGCTTGTCCAGTAGCAGGAAGGGCACGATGGCTGCAGTGTGCCACAGAGGGTGTTCTCGGGCCAGAAGTTCTCGAAGACTGGTGTGTAACTCCTCCTCCGCTGGAGATGCCTCAGTCTGAGTACTGCCTGCACTGTGGCGGAGTGGGGGCAACATCCGTGATGCATTCTGCAGCACAAAGTGTGTGATCTCTATACCACCAGCGCCACTTAGGAGTACATAGATAGCATTGTGGAAATGATGCGAGCGCTGTGGCTGCAGGAGATCGTGTAGCTCATCCAGCAACGCAGGTGGCAGGAGTTCAGCCTCATCCAGGACCAAGAGAGGGGTCTTCTCCTCGGCCTCAGCCTGTGCCACCACATCTGCCACACGCTGCGCCAGCTCCTTCCGGCAGTCCTGAACCGGACGTGGCTCTGGACAGTGATGTCGCGCGTGGTACTGCAGAACCAAAGCACCATCCTCCAGCACTGCGCGAAAGTGACGGGCCAGCAGGCGCCCCACGTGACTCTTGCCTACACCACTGGGCCCGTGCAGTGCCAAGAGCAAGGGATGACTATGCACATGTGTAGCCAGGTAGTCTCGCAGCAGGGCCATGATGCGGCCCACAGCAGCTGGCTGGCCAAACACAGAACGTTGGAGCACCTTCTCCAGCCCATCGAGGTCGTAACGTTGTGCATTATCGTCCAGATTCTCAATGGCGTTGAGAACTTGGAACCCCACAATGGCTACAAGAAGCAGCAGGCAACGCTGTGCACGACTCTGCCGCTCTGTGCGGGGTCGGCACTTCCGTGAGGTTTCCGGATAGAGCACTACCCGACTACGCCTGCGCCTCTTGCGGGGTGTCCTAGAAGAAAGCTCCGTCAGGCTATCGAAGGTGAAGAATTTAGGTTGGTCTAGGTCGGCACGTAGAGTCCCTAAGCTGCCGCTGGGCCCAAGTAGCCCCGTCCCAGAGTCCGGCTCAGTGCCTGGCTGCAAGAGGCGCCTCTTGCGCAGGACGCAGACTCGGCGGCGCAGACGGAGTGCAGCGCGCACTGGAGCTATCACACATGGTCCCTTGGCCTGGGGCTCTAGGCTACGATGGCCGCGGTCCATGGCTCAGGACCTGTGCTGGGCATGCAGTTCCCCTCTCTGCAATAAGGAAAATGGGAAGACTTCCTGAGTCCCCGATCTTACCCTCTGGGGGTTCCTTAAGGTGCTTTCCGGCCAAATACTGGCCCCGCCTCGCCTAGCTGCTCTAACCAGGAAGCCCAGCTCTCAGCAGGAGGGCCCCAACGCATGCAAATCTCTTGGGTCCTCTCAGAAAAGGCTTAGGCCTTGAGGAAGTGCGGGGGTGGGGTGAGGTGTATAATTTATCAGACCGTTGACTTCCCTCTTGGAGGAATAAACAGAAGGTTCGTTGTTATACTGTCACTGATTAGGGGAACAGAATGGTCAAAGTGGACCCTGCACATATAAACCCAGCACCTATCAGACTGTCAAAGGCCTTACAGGTCCCAAGTAGGCCCCTTGTCCCAGAGGACTCAGTACCCCTAAGAGTTGAGACTCTCCCCATACTTAGGACAGTTGGTGGAATGTGCAAACTTTCATGTTTTTGAGTATGGTCTATAACACACTGTCCCTAGTCACAACCTAGGCCTTTCAACCCACTCCCACCCTTAGCTCCCATCAAGCCCAAATTTGGGGTCCCTCGGCATCCTTCCAGAGAACACAAGAGCAGAAAAATCAACAAGAAGAGCCAGGGAAGGATTGGAGCCTTGACTATGAGGAGGCTGGCCTGGATCTTTCCATATCATCCCCTACCTGCGGCTGCTCGGGCTCCCCAGCTCAGACACTCCCTTCCAAGGCCAGTAGCCAGCAACTCAGGAAGCAGGAAATACTAGTCTTCCACCCAAAGGGTGAGGTGGGTGGGCCAGGGTCTAGCTGGCCCAGCTTAGGCTTGAAGGGGTAGGGACTCCTGCAGGTCCCCGGGGACAGGAGCAGAGGACGCTCTAGGGAGGTTTCCGCTTAGATGGAAAGGAAGTGAGTCAGGGGTGCCAGCAGGCGGAGCTTGGCCTGAACGGATCCACCAGTGGGGGGGAAGGTCTGGCTGACCGGCCCAGAACCCCTATCCAGGGCAGAGGGAGGAGCTCGTCCAGCAGCTCATCCATTAGGTTCCCCGGACTCCTGACAGCTCAGTCTGCCCTCTCTGCCAGGATCCTCCTTTCCCTGACTCGGAAAAACTGAGGAAGGGACCCTAAGACCCCACTGAGGCTCCCAGCTTTAGGAAAGTATAGTAAAAAGCAAGTCATTTGCTCAGCTGGGTGACTCTAATCCCTTTCTTCTCTGCTTCCGAACCGCCACCCCTTTGCCCATTCAGCTGGACTTCTCATAGGGCAAGACCCAAGAAACAGAAGTTCTAGAGCTAGGGATAGAACCCCTTATGGCTCAGAGTCCTTGTAGAGTGGGAAGAGCAGATTTAGAAATGTTCTTTGGCCGAGAACTGGGAGACAGAAAAGCTTTAGACTTTTCATGGCAACCTGTTTGCTTGTAGCCCTGCCCACCTCTGTGCACATTTATGCAGGAAGGGACACGCCCCAGACTCCTCCTGTTCTGAAAGGGAGCTGGTTGCTTCCTTGGCCAGCCTGGGATTCTGAACTTTGCAGAACTCCCACAAAGTTTAGAGTGGCCAGAGTGGACAAGTGTTTCTAGATCCCTCTAGACAACTCAGCCTCAACCATTACTCACCCCCACCCCTCTACACTTCACAGACCACGTAAAATGTCAGTGCAGACAGCTGACCAACCAGGTTCTAGAGGGCTCTTAGAAACCTTGGTTTTCTAGTCTATTATTTTCTGACCCAGGAAGGATACTGGGCCGTGTGGTAGCTGATCAGGCCCAGCAAGAAAGGGACAGGGTAATCTCTAGGTAAGCCCAATGCTGGCCAGTTACTTTTCCAAGAGGCTGATCTATCAAACTCTCTGGTGCCCAGAGTCCCATTCTGGGATAAGAAAGAAAAAGACCTGATAAAGTCACCCATTCAGGGAACTCATGTCCCAGAGTTACTCTTTGCAAGGATAAAGCTTTTATAGACAAAAGGTTCACAAGCCTCAGTGCCCAATCCCTGGTCCAACCCTATTGTAAAATTCAACCTCACCAGCCCCAAACCTGAGCCTTCACCTATCACACCCTTTCCTTCCACAGCTCCTTGAAGGCACACTTAGCCCACACTAGCAGAACCCAGCCACACAGACCTTTTGTCTCTCCCAGCCCTCAGCCTCTAGCAGTCCTTCCCTCGCCCAGTGACCTTGCCCAGCAAGTCCACTCTGTCTCAGCTTCTGTCCTCAGCCCAGTCCTTTCCTGTCTGTACCATGTAGCCAGTCACCATCCTAAGCACATGAAAACAGCCCCAAGAGCCTTAGTGTTTGGACCTTGCAGCCCTGCCCATCCTGAAATGTCTGTGCTGTGTAAGTAGCAGCTGCCTGGACAGGACACCCTCAAATCCCAGTGTCATAAGCTTTTTACTAATGGATCATTGCTACCACCCCACAGACATGTCTCTTCCACTTTTAAAATAACCAAGCAAGCAGGGCCTGATGGGAGGCACTTGGGAGGCAGACAAGTAGGTGGTGGATCTGTGACTCTGGGGACGGCCTGATTTACACACCAAGTTCCAGAACAGCCAGGGCTACAGAGACCCTGTCACAGAAAAAAATAAAAGATAAATAATAATAATAAAAGCAGAAGAATCCAGTAGCACTTTCCCCAACTGAAGGCCTCTGTTTAATGACCTGTGACCTCTACACAGCTGGAAACTTAGCTTCTTCTGTGGTCCCACAGTGATCTCATTGTGGTATCATGTGTTGAAGCAACCCCCAGACACCTAGAGGATAGTAGACTGAAAATTCAATCCATTGTGCTGTGCCTTCAAGTTTGGTGGTTATGATCAAACGAGGTTGTAAGAAAGTCTCCTTGTCAGTCCATGGCTTTAAAGAGAAAACAGAACCCATACATTTTCATTCCCCCATCCCCCTCCCTCCTCCTCTCTCTGTCCTCTCCCCACCCAACAATCACTGAGGTACCCTATACCTCAGACCTCTGTTGAAAGACGGCTATCATTAAATTCATCCAGGTCCTTGAGCCAAAATAAACACACTTTATGACTCATCTAGCCTATAATGTTACTTACAACAGAAAACTGAACAGTCCCTTCCCTTCACTCAGCTTCAGGGATAGATATTCAATAGCCTGTCCCTTCCCACCTGGTGACAAAAAGCCAGATTCAGCCAGTGTACATACCATTCATTCACAACTGGGAAGAGCTAGGCACAGACTGGGGGCCAGCAAACACCCACCCCTGCCTAATCCCATCACAGCAAGAGCGCTCTCATTAGGCCTCAGATAGCTTCCCTGCTCAGCCACTCTGGTGGTTCCTGTCTTGAAGGGTACAGGGATGCCCAGTGCCCAGCTAGACTTTCCCTAGCCACCTAGAGACGTCTAAGCTGCCACAGGGCTGTAAAGTTTGGTGTTCAGAATAACTCTGACCTAGGGCTTGTCCTTGGTCCTCATAGCGATTCCTATTCTTCATTTTGAAAGGAGTAAAAGACTGCACACTGAGATCAAGGCACTTGGAGATGCCCTGAGATCTTCCAGCTGGGCCTACACCAGGTTACTCAGAACAGGGCTGCCAGGCAGAGGCCAAAGCAATGACTCTCCAGAGGAATGGCACACCATCCAGGCGTGGTCCCAGCATGTGGGAGGCAAAAGCAGGATCTCTCCAAGTTTGAGGCCAGCCTAGTCTATACAGTAAGTTCCAGGACAGTCAGAGACATGTAGTGAGACCGGACATTAAAAAAAAATAAAGGGAGCAGTGGTGGCCCATGCCTATAATCCCAGCACTTGGGAAGCAGAGGCAGGCGGATTTCTGAGTTCAAGGCCAGCCTGGTCTAC